>NW_026542595.1:193891547-194146416 GCF_028750875.1 Macrosteles quadrilineatus
ATGTTACAACATGCAGATCACGTAGAGCTATTCGTCTTAAACTCTCTGTCACGAGTCACTTTAATGATACGAGAGTCTAATGAGCCAACTTTGGCTGTTAGGACGTCAAATCAGGTTATAGAATCTCAGGTACATGTTACAACATGCAGATCACGTAGAGCTGTTCGTCTTAAACTCTCTCTGTCACGAGTCACTTTAATGATACGAGAGTCTAATGAGCAAACTTTGGCTGTTAATGGGTAATCTGATGAGATCAGAATAAATATCAATAAATAATAAGAATGCTGTCTTTAAAATTATTCATTAACATTGCTTTTTGCCTATTTCACCAGTAACCAATGCTTTGTCCTAAGTTCTTAATCGTGAAAGATTATTCAAATATGACACGATACAATCAAACAAGAGGATAAGAGCAAAACGAGTTATAAAATGTGACCACTTGACATCTTGATTGACAAACAATTATTATTAGTTGGTAATAAAATAAATACGATAATGCAACCACTAACTCGCACGTGTTTTAACTTCAGGGTGTATCTAAATGACGCATCTTTAATGTATCTGTAATGTAATGCATGCTGTGTAATATTTATGATATTAAAAGTATGCTCTTACAAATGTTAGCAACCAATAAAGTGTCTTAGAAATGATTAATAAATCAAGGATACCTAGAACCCATTTACATTTATAGATATAAACGAATCTAAAAACTTGTATGGAAAAATATCTTGGGCCAAAATAACTGCGGCAACATAGGGCTAATGTAATGTGGAGGTGAAAATGGGAAAAGTTAAACGAGGTTGTTAAACAGCTGCGAAAATCTCGGTTGAACATCTTTATCACTAACGTTATGTTTTGAGCATTACATTACAGGGTTTTATTCGGTCTTTAATTTATTACATTATAACAATTAAATCTGTAGTTAGTGTCCTTTCCGGTATGTGATTAGATTAAATAATTCTCAAGTGATGTAGGATTTTCTTATTGTAAGTTATTTAACAATTCATTACTATTTGACTTTTGCATTATTTTAAATGATAAAGCTGAAAAGCTGTATAGTTATAGTACTGGTATGGTGATTTGTGGATTGAAGATTCGATCCCCAATTGTCGAAATTATTTTTATGGTTTGAACCTAGCTGTCTTTTATTGTAGGGCTTCTATTGATAATATACCAGTTTCCTGACTGTCCTGTGCCTGAATATATCACCTTAGGCAATAGTCTATTTAAACACGGGAAAGCATTTTCATTCTAAGTCTTGGATGCTCGAAAGTTCTTTATACAAAGTAAAGTAATAAGTGATAGCCCAACTCGTACAATCATTGTACTTTTTAAAGGAAATTTTAAGCAGTTAATTTAATAAGGCTGGGCCGGTGTTGTCGTCCTGTAATCCAGCTACTAGGAGGTCCCGAATTGTGGATTAATAGGCATGCAATGTGGATGCGATTCTCCCTTGTGTGGATTAACTTTCGCACTAGTGAGTACTACGACTATCTGCTGTACTATCCTGACAATTAGACCAATTCATTTGTTACAAGGCAAAAATGTGGTTCGGATTCCACTATAAACAGTAGGTCCCTTAGTTGCCATTGGCTGTATGTCTAAGGAACATGTCTGCTTTAGTCACTAACAAAACTAGAAGATCGCGACACTTATCTTATACTCATCTCCATTCATACTTGGCTTAAACTATCTACCTATGTATGATCATCATTTCAGATTTAATTATTAAGGTATTAATAAAAAAAAATATTTATACAAATTACCGAAAGATAAATAATTCATAAGCCACAAAGTCAATATATATAATTTAAAAAAAGCTTAGTAAAAGCTTCTCTTTATAAATGAGCTCCGTTTAAAATGTGCGTCACTTTCATAGAATAAAACCCTGTTTCACTTAATCTTCAACTACAATAAAGGTTTAGTACCTTTATTTATCAATTGTTGGTTTGCGACGAAATTTTTCTGCACTGGAAAAATAATGTATTAAAAGTGCAGTCGTCGCAACCGTTTGCCGGGGATAGCTCAGCCTACAATGGCTGGGTATTGTTCCAGGGTCTGCGATAAGGTCAGGGAAACCACTAGGCCAAAAGCCGGGTCTAACCGGTATAGGACTGGCTCATACACGGGCACTGTGAACAAGTCAAAAACAAGTCACCAAAACAAACGTGCAATAATCACCACCAGGCCTACGCCGATTCTCCACACTCCTAGGGGGTCGTTGCTGACTACGCAACTCGGGCTTCGTCCTAACTATCCAATAGTTAAGCCCAGAGTGCCTAAAACACGGTGAGTTACACGACGACTTGCCAATAAAAACCACAACGCGTGTTATCACCAGGCGGGGTCTACTAGGCCACTATAATCCAATACACAACTCTAATGCCCAAGCTAAGAATCAAACAGTTCACTCAATAATCGTACAACATAATAATATACAAGTACACTATAGGTAGAGTGACTACACCACTAGTAGCTGGTCTCAATAAATACCAAGCCAAACAAGCAAAACTAAATGGCAATTGCACTATTAAAATATTGAGCTACTTAGTAGCAGATAAATAAATATTAAATACGTTCCAAACACTAGATAAATATATTATCTGATAGCCGGTACTCCGCTATCCAAGCTACCAAGATAACGTGTTGGACTACCAAGCAAGCTGTTCAGGTTAAATTAAAATAATTAAATGATTAATCAATACCAACCCTACTGCTACTACCACTACTGCTACTATATCAACGTTATATTGCTTAGCCGGGCTTCTGTTAATAGGCTAATAAAACTAGCTACTAGCCTACTGCCCTCGTGCTTCCAACTACGCACGCTAAATCGTGCAGCCTAGGTTTGTCGGGCCTCAAAGTTATTAGTAATATAACTAACTCTTGGTACAACGCAAAATAATAACTACTACAGTCAATAAATTATATTATTTGCGCTCTAGCACCTGCCCAGAACCGTCAGGAATACACTTTAAATTTTATTCCTGACTAATACAAATCCTAACTACCGTCAGGCTTTGACCAGCACGGTTACAACTCTAACCCTCGCAAATAAAACCAGATATTAATATTATCAAACTAATAATATCAAGTCGTCCGCTCACCACAAGTGGGTCAGTACCCAACTTACACACACACTCGGCGCGATCACACCACCAGCATACTCCGACACCACTGTCACGTACACCACTCCTCTCTGTACCACCAACGTACGCCAGCCGTCTCCACAGGCACAGGACACCAACACTCACTTCTTGACTGTCCGAGATCCACCACTAGAATGTCCTGCTCGGCTATCCGGTAGTCCCAGGATACCCAAGCTTATCCGAACTGATAAGCCGGGTCAAAGGGTGCTAGCCAGTTTCGCCGCCGCCGCTTGCTTACCTCAACAATCGGTGCGCGGCCAAATAGCAAATATTTACCCCCCTAGGAAAAATAACTCGTTACATCCCCCACTTACATCGGGATGAAAAAAAAAGAAAACGGCCAAAAAGAAAAAAAAATCTTTGAACTCCGGCCAAAACCAAAATACTCCAGCTCTTAACCCAATGATTCCTCTTTTACCACGGGTCTCAAAGCAAAACAAAAACAAAACTACTCGATTAAACAAAACATCAAAAGAATAGCAAGCACAAACATGCTATCTAACCAACCACCACCATGCATAACCAAGAATGACTAAGCATCGGTTCTTTCATGATAGGTCTTAAGGTCTTTAACATGGACGACATGGGTCTCTCTCCTACCCTCGTCCTTTACCTCATACATATTAGGGGCCACTCGCTTGACTACGGTACAAGGACCCTGAAACTTAGGGGCCAGTTTGCCCACTATAGCTTCAGCCGCTGAGGACAAGACATGTAGTCTTCTCATGACTTGATCACCTCGATGGTATTGCACCTCACGTCGCCTAAGATTATAATATTTAGACTGACGCTGGAAAGCCCTCCTCAAGTTCTGTCGACAACTATCGTACAGCCTCTTAAACGCCCGCTCCCGGTCACTATATAGCTCGTCCACGGTTCTCTCACGGTCATCTCCAGGCTCCGGTCCTGTGGTCAGAGACGACCCGATTGCCCTAGGTAGCCTGAGATCTCTCCCAAAACACAGTTTGGCAGGTGAAAACCCAGTGGAGTCGTGAACGGCGGTGTTCATCGCGTACTGGAACTCGGCAATGAGTGCATCCCAAGTACGATGATTATCCTGAACGAACTGGGCTATCATAGTTTTGATAACCCGGTTTGGCCGTTCAACCGGATTGGACTGCGGGCTGTAAGGGGCAGTCTGTCGGAACTCGATTCCCCACTCTTTCGTCAGGTCTCGGAACACCTTAGAGACGAACTGGGTTCCATTGTCACTCATTAAAATCACAGGGGCGCCAAAACGCAGCAATAGCCCGTCCTTGAATGCACTAGCTACAGCCTTGGCCGTAGCCGACCGCAGGGGTCTTATTTCAACCCACTTGCTAAACAGGTCCTGGAAAACTGCAAGAAAACGATGCCCACCTTTGGATCTGGGGAAAGGACCCATCAAGTCGACCGACACCGAATGCCAAGGCCCTTGAGGGTTTCGAAAATACATTTGTCCCGCCGGTTTCTGCTGCAATACCTTAAACTCCTGGCACGTGGCACAGGACCTAACGTATTCTTTCACGGCACGACGCCAACCCGGCCAGAAATAGTTTTCCCCAACCCGGGCAATTGTTTTCTTAACTCCCAGGTGGCCCGCCATAGGAGAGTCATGGTTCTCTACCAACACATCCTTAACCTTAGATGGTGGTACACAAGTCCTCCATACCACACCGCCTTCATTGTTCTTATCTTTCCCAAGACGCCTGTATAACTTCCCATCCCTAACACAATAACTCGGGACACGTCTGGGATTGGACAACACACACTCTTTAGTGCGCTGGTACCATGTGCCATCTTCTGGCTGCATACCCTCGGTCTCTAATTCGGCCTCTCGTGGGTCTCCTCCCATCACAGCTACGTCAGCCGGGGTATCGTCATCTTCTCCACCCACGGGCTGACGGGAGAGAGCATCTGCAACACGATTCAATGTACCCTTGCGGTACCGGATCTCGAAATCATGCTGTTGCAACTCCATAACCCAACGAGCAAGCCGACCGGACGGTTCTTGCAGCTTTATCAACCATCTCAATGCCACATGGTCCGTTATGGCCACGAAGTGATAACCCTCCAGATATGGTCGGAACTTCCGCACCGCCCAGACCAGAGCCAAGCACTCCTTCTCGGTAGTCGTATATTTCCGCTCTTGGTCTGTTAATAGACGGCTCGCGTATGCAACTACGGCCTCTTTACCGGCCTGGTCTTGCGTCAAAGCCGCACCAAGGCCATCATTTGAGGCATCTACTTGCAGCACGAACGTCTTCGAAAAATCCGGGCATGCCAAAACTGGTGTTGAGCTCAGGCGGTTCTTCATTGCTTCGAAAGCAATCTCCTGATCTGAGCCCCACTGCCATTTCTCCCCCTTCTTTAATAACTTGGTCAAAGGCCTGACCAACGACGCAAATCCGTCAACAAATCTCCTGTACCAGCTGGCCAGCCCAAGAAAACTTCGAAGGTTCCTCACGCTTCGCGGTGTAGGAAAGTCATTGATTGCCCTGACCTTCTCTGGATCGGTTGCGATCCCAGCATCGCTGACTACGTGACCCAGGTATTTTAACCGGGTCTTACAAAAATGACACTTGTCAGGATTCAGGCGCAATCCCGCCCCTCTCAATCTGGCGAAGACGGTCCTCAACAATTCCAGATGTTTCTCAAAAGTTTCAGAAACCAAGACCAAGTCATCCAGATACGCAAACGCCGATGGTTCTAGGTCCGGGCCGATCACCTTGTCCAGCAAACGCTGAAACGTGGCCCCCGCCGAATGCAAACCAAAAGGCATCACTTTAAACTGAAATAAGCCAATCCCGGGCACCGTGAAGGCGGTAACCGGGCGACTCCGTTCATTGAGAGGCACCTGCCAATAGCCACGGTACAAATCGAGAGTACTTATGTACCGGGCCCGCCGAAGCTTTTCTAAAATGGCGTTTATCCTCGGCAGGGGGTAAGCGTCCGGCACGCTGGCCTCATTAACCTTTCGCAAATCAAGGCACATCCTAAATTTGCCCGAGGCCTTTTTTACCAGCACGATCGGTGAGCTCCATGGAGACGAAGAAGGTTCTATAATCCCATCCTTCAACATAACATCCACCTCCCCATTAACCACAGCTTGCATAGCTGGATTTCTCGGGTAATGCCTCTGCTTCACCGGAACCACTCCCTCTTTCAGCCTAATAACGTGCTCCAAGAGATGGGTCCTCCCGGGCACATCGTCAAATTTTGACAGCTCTCCCTTCAAGAATATCGCCAACGACTGGCTTTGGGTTTCCGTCAACGGCTTTATCACTCCTTCGCCCTTGACGTCATCACAAGCGGGATCATAATCCACGCCACTACCAGCCAACAAAGTGTCAGATACTTCGGCTTCAGGAATAAGACGGGGATCTCCATCGTCAGGGCCTCTGGGGTCTTGGTCACTAATTTCGACTGTATCGAGGCAGCCCACTTGACCGGCACAGTCCTCACCCACGCCCATTCTTATCACCTCCGTCACGACCGTCACAAGTCCGAGATGTCGTATGACATCCATACCCAAAATCATATCCGTGGTAAGAGTGGGAACGTACAAGGCGTCTCCAACCCACCGTCTTCCCGCAGCCTCCCCTGCCAATCGGAATGAATACTCGGCCCTAGACCGCGACCCATCTGCCATCCTCAGAGGAGAGGGTTTCTTAAAAGGTTCTACCCCCTGGCGTTGAAGATGATCGGCAACTTCGCGCCCAACCAGGTTAACTACGGACCCAGTGTCCAATAACGCCTTAAAAACGCTGCCCATCAGCACAACTTCAACAAAGGGCCTTGTCTCCGAAATCAGCCGGTTCTCGTCTACTCCACCAACCAGGCTGTTTAGTTTTCCGAGCCACTCGGACCACTCTTCTGAGGTCGTTCGTTTTGGGTGGCCTTGCCCAGTTGACCTCCTGATGTCTGAGCTGGCCTGCCGTTTCCCGCCCGACATCCACACTGACTCACCGTCAAACCAGGTTTGCCACACCCAAAACAGGAGACGGTCCTTGGTTTACCACATTCTCGGGCAAAGTGACCAATCTCCTGGCACCTAAAACATTTCACCGTCCCCTTTGGACCCTCAGGCGCTCTAGCTGCTGTCACGGGCCGTTGACCGTGGACCCTATCCGACTTCGAAGCCACCCGCCCAAGCGACTCAGCTTCCGGAGATGGTCTCTCGACACTCCGCTTCTCGACTGCGGCAGTTTCGGCGCGCTTCTCCGCCTTCTTTTTGGGCGTGTAGGCGGTTTCCAAAACCAGCGCTACGTTCGGAGAAGGAGGAGGTCGGAAGGCTGCCTTCTCGCGCATATAAGCCTCATAATCTTCGGCCAACTCAACCATCTCGGCCAGGTTCCTGAAGTCACGCCGGCGTACCATAAGTTTGTATTCCGGACGCATGTTGCTGTAGATTAAGTCTAATCTACCATGCTCCGACAACGTACCGCTACGCCTAAGCAAGGTACTTATGGCAACAACGTAGTCCCGGAAGTGCTCGCCTTCACCCTGTGTCCTTTTTCGGATCTCCTCATCCAAATTCCTCTGATAACCAGGTGGAAGGAACTGGATCTCAAATTGATGCCGAAAAGCGTCGAATGAATACAGGAGCTCCTTGCAATTCCTGTACCATAGAAGCGCTGAGCCTTGCAACAGCTCCGGCAGCGCTCTGAGCAGGTCCTCTGATGTTATAGAGTACGAGACCATCAGCTCTTCAAGGCGCTCCAGGAACGACACAGGGTCTCGTCGGCCATCAAACCTTAAACCCCACTTCCGTACCGTGTTACATATTTTGGAGCAGTCCTTCAGCTCCACCCTGCTGGCCTCATTCGAGAGCATACCCGATCCACGTGGCAGCTCCAAGCTAGAAGGACGGACTGGTCTCTCCAAATGACCACTAGGTCGCTGCCATCCCTCGGGTCTACTTGGTAACCCAAAGGTAGGCATGGGAGCAGCCACAACAGGGGACATAGGGTTGGCGGGTCTTTCGAACCCATAGCCGACCTCATTACTCGGCGAGCCTCTCGCCTGTCGCACCACCGATGCCAGATATTCTCGAAGAGTCTGGGTATCAGTATCCAAAGACAACCCAAGAATCTCTTTGACCGCCTCTAACTCCCTGCCAAGTTCAAATATATCTGTTTGGCCCGATGCAGTACTAACCAGTACCTGAGGTACGGTTCTCGGGGGGTCAGAAAGTCCCATAGTGGTAATAGCCGGCGGTAAATATGTTGGTGCAGCAGCCCCAGCCGTACACAGCCTATCATCGCTGTACCGACGGGCATTCCGCTGCTTCCAAAACGACGAGAATCGCTGCCGTAATTCCGCAGAAGTACCAGTGGTCACCAAACCATACTGGTCCATCGTTCTCATGAGCTCACCTTTCGAGAGGTCATAGATCCAACCCACGCAACTGTCCCGGGGCTGCGACCCCAAGGACATAGTCGCTGGCGCGGAATAGGTCAACGAAGTTGTCACCGTCGTAGCCACTACCGAGGAAATTGTCGGCCAAACGGGCGAAGACGCCGGCCACAATGACGATGTCGTCATCACCGACAGTTCGGAGCTAACCCCAGAACTAGTCGTAGCAATAGCAGACGTAATAGGCGTACCGCCCAGCACAGACGTCGTATTCGTAGTCACAACCATATTTAAAATTCAAATCCCACGACAAATCCGCAAAAATAAGAGCGAAACCAATTAAAATCTATTTAACACCGTTATAATAAATCAAACCAATTATAGGTGTGAAAGTAAAACCACAAATACACAATAAGGGTTCTCACTCAAATAATATTCAACACTAAAGCTCAATTAATTAGCAAAATAATATTTACCAACTAATATCTATGTATACAACCACTAAATAAATTAGGGTTCACAACACACCACGCTGTAACAGAAAACAGGTTAGGCCTACCCAACCGACTATAAAATCACAGCAGGTCTGCCTAAAACTCTGCCAAACAGCTCAGGTCCGCAGCCAATCTGCACAAGTCCGCAGCAAATCTGCACAAATAAAATTATTTTATTCGGGCGCCGTTAATACGTCAGCAACTCAGCACCACTGCCAACCTCAGTCCCTGTTCGGGCGCCATCTTGCGACGAAATTTTTCTGCACTGGAAAAATAATGTATTAAAAGTGCAGTCGTCGCAACCGTTTGCCGGGGATAGCTCAGCCTACAATGGCTGGGTATTGTTCCAGGGTCTGCGATAAGGTCAGGGAAACCACTAGGCCAAAAGCCGGGTCTAACCGGTATAGGACTGGCTCATACACGGGCACTGTGAACAAGTCAAAAACAAGTCACCAAAACAAACGTGCAATAATCACCACCAGGCCTACGCCGATTCTCCACACTCCTAGGGGGTCGTTGCTGACTACGCAACTCGGGCTTCGTCCTAACTATCCAATAGTTAAGCCCAGAGTGCCTAAAACACGGTGAGTTACACGACGACTTGCCAATAAAAACCACAACGCGTGTTATCACCAGGCGGGGTCTACTAGGCCACTATAATCCAATACACAACTCTAATGCCCAAGCTAAGAATCAAACAGTTCACTCAATAATCGTACAACATAATAATATACAAGTACACTATAGGTAGAGTGACTACACCACTAGTAGCTGGTCTCAATAAATACCAAGCCAAACAAGCAAAACTAAATGGCAATTGCACTATTAAAATATTGAGCTACTTAGTAGCAGATAAATAAATATTAAATACGTTCCAAACACTAGATAAATATATTATCTGATAGCCGGTACTCCGCTATCCAAGCTACCAAGATAACGTGTTGGACTACCAAGCAAGCTGTTCAGGTTAAATTAAAATAATTAAATGATTAATCAATACCAACCCTACTGCTACTACCACTACTGCTACTATATCAACGTTATATTGCTTAGCCGGGCTTCTGTTAATAGGCTAATAAAACTAGCTACTAGCCTACTGCCCTCGTGCTTCCAACTACGCACGCTAAATCGTGCAGCCTAGGTTTGTCGGGCCTCAAAGTTATTAGTAATATAACTAACTCTTGGTACAACGCAAAATAATAACTACTACAGTCAATAAATTATATTATTTGCGCTCTAGCACCTGCCCAGAACCGTCAGGAATACACTTTAAATTTTATTCCTGACTAATACAAATCCTAACTACCGTCAGGCTTTGACCAGCACGGTTACAACTCTAACCCTCGCAAATAAAACCAGATATTAATATTATCAAACTAATAATATCAAGTCGTCCGCTCACCACAAGTGGGTCAGTACCCAACTTACACACACACTCGGCGCGATCACACCACCAGCATACTCCGACACCACTGTCACGTACACCACTCCTCTCTGTACCACCAACGTACGCCAGCCGTCTCCACAGGCACAGGACACCAACACTCACTTCTTGACTGTCCGAGATCCACCACTAGAATGTCCTGCTCGGCTATCCGGTAGTCCCAGGATACCCAAGCTTATCCGAACTGATAAGCCGGGTCAAAGGGTGCTAGCCAGTTTCGCCGCCGCCGCTTGCTTACCTCAACAATCGGTGCGCGGCCAAATAGCAAATATTTACCCCCCTAGGAAAAATAACTCGTTACAGGTTTAAGAATGATACAAATTGTCTTTAAATAATTGCTTTGTCAGAAAAATGTATACCAAATATCAAAATTCAAAGCCAACTGATTTAAAATATGACCAATATTTGTAAAGTGTATGGTTTAACAAAGTGTAATAAAATTATGCCCTTGAGGCGCCAACTTACAATATTTATAACAGCTTTCATCTTTTTATATTTTCGAAATAGTTGAATTATAGGTTAATCCTCCAGCAGTAAGAAGCAATAACGCACAACAAAAATGCGTTTGTTAAAATCCAACCAAATTAAAAGTACTGCACAATAACCAATTTCATGAAAACTCGAGTTCCAATTACAGTCACAGTACCGTCTGCAATAAGTTATATTAGAGTAAACTTGAATAATGAGAGTCATGATTATTTGTAAAACGTTAAAGTACAGCAATGAGTTTAATTCTTACTCATCCCTACTGTGCAAATTCTTCTACTGTGCAGCTTTCTTTTACAAATGAGCTCAGTTTCAAAGGTTTGTCACTACGACAGATTCACACACTGGTTCAATTAGTCTTAAACTACAATAATACTTTATCGCTTAAGATACTTTTAAATGTTGCTCTTATAAAAACGTTTAATTATTTTTTTACGAATAAAATTTAAGGCATGTTTTTTGTATTAAATACCATACTTAGTTTTTAGATTTCACAATCAACTAATGTTGGGGGGCTTACTACAACGGTTGTTTTAATTCTAAAAAACTTTTATGACGATACGTAAAATCTTAATCCGCATGTTTATTATCCATGTGTAGTTTTTAATGTGAGTTTTAGCAAATATGTAGGTAAATTATACGATTATTCTAGTAGTACTCAGTTACGCTTTATTCTATCTCCATCACTAGTCATCATAGTAATTAGACATACTAATGAGCCAACTTTGGCAGTTAATGAGTAATCAGATTATAGAAACTCAGGTACATGTTACAACATGCAGATCACGTAGAGCTATTCGTCTTAAACTCTCTGTCACGAGTTACCTTAATGATACGAGAGTCTAATGAGGCAACTTTGGCTGTCAATGGATAATTTGGTCCTTAAAACTGAATTTTGAAGGTTTGTATACGTGAAAATAAAGAAATAAAAAATAGAGAAAGAAGCTAGTAAAGTTTTAACTACTTCATAAATTTATTTTATATTTTTATAATTTTAGTTTACAATGTTAATTGGAACTAAATTGTGGTAATCATAGTCATGGACTATAAAAAAAGGTAAGCCTTAGACATTATTCGTACATGTTACAGAAACAACAATAAAGATTTTTAAAATTATCATAGTCAATCTCGCTATAGGTAAACAATGTATCACAGAAAATTAAATGACAACTACAGCACTATCCAGCAAATATGTTATGTTTAAATACTGAATCATTTGTAACAGAACTACAATAGTAAACAAATCAATTTTTTTTACTATAATTACAATGCTTTAATTTTATTGATTAGCTTTAGATGTTTTGATGATGATTGCACGAGTGTGTGCATGATTTTTTCTTTCGATTTAAATCAAAATTATGTTTTTAAATAGCTTAAAACTGTCACAAACAACAATTGAGTGTACTTCAGACTCAAAACTACGGCTCATACAATATGTTTTAGTGTTTATAAAGAATTTTAAATGTTTTAGGCCATATTATTTTACTTTAGTAACAAACTTTTGCTAGGTCACTTGTTTTTAAAGAAGATAAAAAACCCTTGACATGTTTACAAAATAATATACGTTATAATTTTATTGGATATAGAGTATTTTATTCCAAAAACAAAACTTTGCTGTGTCTTGGTGAGTGTCAAAAATACAAACCTAATGAAGTAAGTTGAGTCCCATGTTGTTTTCTCGGCGTCAGACATTTAATTAAACGATGGTACTAATTATATGCAACATTATTATTCGTAAGCCTCTTTGCTTCCGTGTTTTGTAATTAAAATGCCAGTCTTTGTACTTTTTTAAATTAAGACGTATTATTACTTAATTAAATATTCATTTACTATCCAAATTGTGTTATCGATTTGGGATAAAGTTTGCTAAACGTTATCAAATAGTGATCATGCGATACTTATATAGACAAACCCAATTTCTTTCCAAACCATATTGTAGAGCTTAAAAAAACAAATAATTTAGTATACTGAAGCGTTGTTATGCGCCTAATGGTTACAGAGAAAATTCCAAAAATTGTAAATTTTAAATTTCCATATTATTCTTCTGGAGAATAAGTTAACGTTGTAGTTTTCTTGTTTATGAACACATTTTTATCTCATTTGGAAAATACATTCATTTTTTACTAACTAATTAACATTTCACAACAAAAACATTTTTTACCCTCCCTGTTGCAGCAAACCCAGTTAAGCAACACTGCAAAGTACTCGTTAAACTAATTATATTTAAATAGGAAATAAATGTGATATTTTAAGGATACAATTTAGTGTAAATACAATCAGGCAAATGGAAATTCGCTAAGTCTGCAGGTTTGCTGCGGCGGGGGTATTTACACTTTTGAGGTAGTTGAAGTTTAGGTTGATCTCCTAGCTGTGAGAAGCAAAAGTGCACACTAAACATGCACCCATTAAACTCAATCAAATTAAAAATAATTTGCGCAACAACAGATTTAGGTAAAGAATGGGTTTCAATAAGAATACCAGGAACGTCTGCAATAAGTTAGATTGAGGTTAACTTGAATAATGAGAGTCGTGAGTATTTGTAAAGCGTTTATGTAGAGCAATGAGTTTAGGTAAATGAGAAAAGCTTCCATTTACAAATGAGCTCCATTTCAACCGTTTGTTTCAAAGATCAGCTCAGTTATATTTAAGCTGACCAAGTTTTCTTATGACACATTTTTTTTATAAAATAAATCCTTTTCGGGTGGACATATTTAGAAAAATTCCGTAAATAAATAGACTTAATAATATAATCCAAAACATTTTGTAGCAGATAAATAATTTATATTTTCTTACCTTAATGGAAGATGTATAGCCATGTTAACAATTATACATATATAATGATAACATATTTGACTAAACACAACCTGCATATGGTATTAATTATTTAAAAAAACTACAGAGATTTTTATAACGCATATCAACTCAAACCTTAGAGACCACGTAGTAAGAGAGCCTAATGATCCAACTTTGGCAGTAAGGACGCCAAATCAGGTTATAGAATCTCAGGTACATGTTACAACATGCAGATCACGTAGAGCTATTCGTCTTAAACTCTCTCTGTCACGAGTCACTTTAATGATACGAGAGTCTAATGAGCCAACTTTGGCAGTTAGGACATCAAATCAGGTTATAGAATCTCAGGTACATGTTATAACATGCAGATCACGTAGAGCTATTCGTCTTAAACTCTCTCTGTCACGAGTCACTTTAATGATACGAGAGTCTAATGAGTCAACCTTGGCAGTTAGGACATCAAATCAGGTTATAGAATCTCAGGTACATGTTACAACATGCAGATCACGTAGACCTATTCGTCTTAAACTTTCTCTGTCACGAGTCACTTCAATGATACGAGAGTCTAATGGGTCAACCTTGCCAGTTAGGAAATCAAATCAGGTTATAGAATCTCAGGTACATGTTACATCATGCAGATCACGTAGAGCTATTCGTCTTAAACTCTCTCTGTCACGAGTCACTTTAATGATACGAGAGTTTAATGAGCCAACTTTGGCAGTTAGGACGCCAAATCCGGTTATAGAATCTCAGGTACATGTTACAACATGCAGATCACGTAGAGCTATTCGTCTTAAACTCTCTCTGTCACGAGTCACATTAATGATACGAGAGTCTAATGAGCGAACTTTGGCAGTTAGGACGTCAAATCAGGTTATAGAAACTCAGGTACATGTTACAACATGCAGATCACGTAGAGCTATTCGTCTTAAACTCTCTGTCACGAGTCACTTTAATGATACGAGAGTCTAATGAGCCAACTTTGGCAGTTAGGACGTCAAATCAGGTTATAGAATCTCAGGTACATGTTACAACATGCAGATCACGTAGAGATATTCGTCTTAAACTCTCTCTGTCACGAGTCACTTTAATGATACGAGAGTCTAATGAGCCAACTTTGGCAGTTAGGACGCCAAATCCGGTTATAGAATCTCAGGTACATGTTACAACCGTTACAACATGCAGATCACGTAGAGCTATTCGTCTTAAACTCTCTCTGTCACGAGTCACTTTAATGATACGAGAGTCTAATGAGTCAACTTTGGCAGTTAGGACGTCATATCAGGTTATAGAATCTCAGGCACATATTACAACATGCAGATCACGTAGAGCTATTCGTCTTAAACTCTCTGTCACGAGTCACTTTAATGATACGAGAGTCTAATGAGCCAACTTTTGCAGTTAGGACGCCAAATCAGTTTATAGAATCTCAGGTACATGTTACAACATGCAGATCACGTAGAGCTATTCGTCTTAAACTCTCTGTCACGAGTCACTTTAATGATACGAGAGTCTAATGAGCCAACTTAGGCAGTTAGGACGCCAAATCAGGTTATAGAATCTCAGGTACATGTAACAACATGCAGATCACGTAGAGCTATTCGTCTTAAACTCTCTGTCACGAGTCACTTTAATGATACGAGAGTCTAATGAGCCAACTTTTGCAGTTAGGACGCCAAATCAGGTTATAGAATCTCAGGTACATGTAACAACATGCAGATCACGTAGAGCTATTCATCTTAAACTCTCTGTCACGAGTCACTTTAATGATACGAGAGTCTAATGAGCCAACTTTTGCAGTTAGGACGCCAAATCAGTTTATAGAATCTCAGGTACATGTTACAACATGCAGATCACGTAGAGCTATTCATCTTAAACTCTCTGTCACGAGTCACTTTAATGATACGAGAGTCTAATGAGCCAACTTAGGCAGTTAGGACGCCAAATCAGGTTATAGAATCTCAGGTACATGTTACAACATGCAGATCACGTAGAGCTATTCATCTTAAACTCTCTCTGTCACGAGTCACATAATGATACGAGAGTCTAATGAGCCAACTTTTGCAGTTAGGACGCCAAATCAGGTTATAGAATCTCAGGTACATGTTACAACATGCAGATCACGTAGAACTATTCGTCTTAAACTCTCTCTGTCACGAGTCACTTTAATGATACGAGAGACTAATGAGTCAACTTTGGCTGTTAGGACGCCAAATCGGGTTATAGAATCTCAGGTACATGTTACAACATGCAGATCACGTAGAGCTGTTCGTCTTAAACTCTCTGTCACGAGTCACCTTAATGATACGAGAGTCTAATGAGCAACTTTGGCAGTTAGGATGTCAAATCAGGTTATAGAAACTCAGGTATATGTTACAACATGCAGATCACGTAGAGCTATTCGTCTTAAACTCGTCACGAGTCACTGTAATGATTCGGTCTAATGAGCCAACTTTGGCTGTTAATGAGTAATTTAGCTTTTTCAACCTAGTATATTCTATAAGCATTTTGTGAAAGGGGAAACAAGAACCATTCGCCGTTTTATTTAGTTATTATATTCTGATATCTTTATAGTGTATAAACTATTTCATTACACTACATGAACACCTAAAAACCTCAGACATTGAAAACAAGCATAGAACAATTTGATTTGATATTGCACCATTCTCACTAAAGGCAAACTGCATTGTTTGCCTTGCTGCATTGCAAGGGAAAATTAAATGACAACTGCAGTTTAATCCAGGAAGATATGTTAATTGGAAATACTGCATCATATAATATGTTTTAGTTAGTAACCAACGATTATTCGTAAATATTAAAATATTTTACAGTCGGGGTTCACAATGAATACTATTATTTTGAGGTATTAGACTTTGAATCGCTTTTGCCATTATTTGTCACATTGACATTCCAAAAAGTGATCTATTATGTTAGGTAAATAGAAAAATAGAAAACGCAGAATAAATTGTCAACTTAGAGTATATAAATCAATACAGAATAACTACAATGCAGAGAGGGTTTTTTTTTGCTTTAAAATGTGTTCAAAAACCTTGTACAAAAGTAAGTATGTGTAGGCCCCTCTTGGGAACACAGTAAATTATTTACAAGGGTCACATATGGCGGACCTTGAAGCTTAGTGTGAATGTGAAACAAATCTACTACGTTGTCTTAAATTTTTTCTGCTGAACTTAAGCTTTTTAGGATGCTTATTTACATGTTCATATGATTCAATTCTGTATGAAAATAAAATAACTAAAAGTGGGGGTTAGTATTTTAAACTACTAAAGAATAAAATCATATCATAAAAATATCAAACTAAGGATCTAACTGTTGTATTATATGGATTTGAGGTCTGGACATTCAACAAAAAATAAGAAAAGAATCTGATGGATTTGTAAAAAAAATTCTTCGATCAATGTTTTGTCCAACTTGTGATCAAGGAATATGGATAATAACGACCAACATGGAACTCAGAACTTTGTATCAAGATCCAGACATATAACTTTAATCAAAAGTAGAAGACTGAGGTGGGCTGACCGTGTAAACAGAAGAAAGCTGAACTCCACACTGAGAATGGCAGCAAAAAATCTTCCACAAGACTACCATTGGGGTGCCTAAGACTGTGATGGAAAGATCAGGTGCAGAAGGACATGCAGAGGCTCAACATAACACCAGATCTCATGCCGGATCAAAGTGGATGGCGAGCGGCTGTTGGCGAGGCCAAAAACCTTTTGGGATTCGAGTGGCCATGTAGGTAAGGCGGTTAGTAGTGTGGTGTGTAGTGTGGTACAGCTCTTATTATTTAATTTTTTTTAACTTGCACATTTACTTACAAAACTGGTTCTACAGTCATGAGTGAATTATTAAAAGGCCTTATAGGCTGTTCTCTATTGTCTACTATGTGACAAATCTTTCAATTGATCCCTCTAATTTATCCTTTAGATGGTTAATTTGATTATTTAGTATCACTAATAATTATAAATATGAATAACTCTTGACTAACCTTTTAATCTACGATGACTATTACCTTCCACTATTAGTCAATGCTGTTACTAATCAGTTAAATTACTTTTTTTGGATGTGTTCCACAAAAGTTCCACCAGTAAAAAGATGTTGACCAATTAAAAAAATATGACTAATTTTGGATCTGACAGTAATTAAATTTTTGCAGCAATCAATAACCTGAGCTCTGTTCAATATGTCCAGCGTGACGTGACATGTCCAGTCATTCGATTGAACATGTTCATCAATCATGGTAAAGGTAATATTAAACATTCACCACTTTTACATGTCAAATATATTCATACAACTTAATATTTTTAATAGGAGTAAATTTGTGAAAACATATTTGGGTCGTTTGAAATGTAAAACATACTTGGTTATTCATTAGTTAACACTTTTTATGAATATAATTTTTTAAATATAAAATGTGATTTTCAAGTCACCCAATTTAAACTAGAATTCATGCTATATAATTAAAATTTTCTCAATATGTATGTAAAATGTAATAAAGATTTTAATTATTAAGGGTCAATTTGCTTGCTGATTGTGTCGAAGTTATTTTTAGAATTCATGATATTAACTATTATAGTAGGTAAAAAAATCCATTAGAAAGCTACTTAATTCACTGGTTGGTAAAAAGGTAACTAATTAAGGATCGTTAATGTGAGTAATAAATAAAAGACCAAGACAAAATAATTACTCTTAATGACATATCCTTTGCCAATATTTTAGTTTTATACTCTTTGTATGTTGATATGATTAATGAATCCATCCATGGATCTCAAGCTTTAAGGGTCTCGTTATCCATAAATAATAACTGAGAACATTATTTTATTACTTATTATTATTATTATTTCATATTGCTGATCGATTGAAATATCCGTAAAACTAAATTTTAGGTTGTTCCAATCTCTAAAACATCTCTATGTCACTTATATAAGGTTAAGACCCCCTAAGGGTTAAGATTGTAATATATGTAAAACCCACAAATAGACCTTGTACAGAGTATCGATTAATCTTTTAGCGATCAAATCAATAATGACTTGCTATGTATGTGCTGAAGTCTTCTGTTTTAAGAGCAATCCCTCAGAATAACCCTAACCTCTTGGAAGAGGTTAAATCGTACCCATAAAATTGCAAGAGGATGGCTCAGTACATTGCAATGACACCATAAAATATCATTTGTAAGCCTTTCTAGACCATTGATGATTGAAATGTAATTTAATTTTGTTGTGTCTATAGTTATTTTTTTTATTATTTACATACATAAATAACTATGTCTATAACTAAGTCATATCTGTGTAAATTAATTATAAGAGATTAATTATTAAGAGAAAGTTGGTTTAGGCATATATAACCGAAAATCCTTTAACCAGTACGAAAAGTAAGGCATTTGACACTAAAATAATCGTTGACTTTACCAATAGCTTGTTGTTAAAAAAAATTCATATCTGCTTATTCAGAATCATGAGAATGAGTTTTGGTTTTATTCATTAGATAATTTGCGTTATTTAAATCAGATTAAATACTGAACGGTTTATTCTGAACCACCTGGAAACTTATTAGAATCTAGAAGTGTTTATCTTGAATCTTATTGTTGAAAAACTATTAAAGTTAGAATCGAATAAATCGTAAAGTGTATGCAACAAACCTTAATCAAGTACTTCCTAGTTATTAAAATCCATGAATATTTTATCTCTGTAGCGTTGGTTAAATGAGATATAAATAGTAATACCTCAGAACTATTTGATCGACCACGTGTATTTTATAATATCAAGATATAAAGTTAGGAATAAAACACCGACTCAAAGAACACATATAAATATAGAATAACTAAAATGCATAGAGAGGTTTATCGCAAATGTATTCAAAAACCTGCTAGAAAAGTAAGTATGTGTGGGCGTCCCATGGGTGATCCAGTAAATTATTTATAACGGTCACATATGGCGGACCTAGAAGCTTAGTGTGAATGTGAAACATCTCTACTAGGTTGGCTTTCTATTTTCCTGCTGAAAATAAGTAGACCGCTTGTTAGGATGCTTTTATATATGTGTGTATATATATATATATGTACAATTTACTTCTGTATGAGAGAGACAATGCATTTTGTGAATCAAATTTAAAACTGACATAATTATTCATGTTTATTAGTAAAGAATATTTATGTGGAGAAAGCATTTGTAAACCTCCATAAAGTGCAAGTCAGGATATTTAGAATTGAGCTCAGCAAAAAGTGCAATTACAATATCATGACTAATCATATCACACTCAAAATAAAATATTACCAAAGGGAATAGAGCCTTAAACATATCTGTTTTGAACTTTTTATTTTAGCTTGTATAACCTATTTAGTTGGTATAATTTAGTTTAATAAGAGTTATTTCCGTGGCTTTTGCCATATGACATTATAATCAAGGTATCTCCAACATAAGACCTATGTGATCAGAAGGTATGTGTGTGTATGTATAATACCTGTCTGTCTCTACCATTTGTTAACATATTTATAAAGACATGAGGCCTTAGTTTAATTTATTAATGCACTGGGGACAGAGTATTATTCTTGAAGCTGAACTAATAATAAATTAATAATTTTGTAACAATCTTAAAGAGAAACATAAAGTTCCAAAATGCAATCGTACAAATGTGAGCACTCAAGAAAAGTGCTTTTAGAATGTATGAAAAGGAAGCAAGGACATCTGGGACCCGTTCATATTTACAGACGAGAACCATAAAATCCCTAATATATTTACTCATCATAGGGAATTTACGTCTTTTAGCCTAACCTAAAATCGCATCTATATAAAGGTTCAATATATCCAACCTATGTCTTTGACAAACAAAATGTCTATAATTTTGTCAACAAAGAAAATATTTATAATATACATTCTACAGGAGATTCCTAAATGTTGGGAATTATTTTCCACTACACAAATGTTTAATATGCTTGCAAACATTTTTGTGATTTTATAAAGCATAGATAGACTCGTACCTCAACAGAAGTCAAATACACTAACGTATTCTGATCACAGACTGGGTACATCTGTTGTAACGTGTTTTACTGCACTGCAACGACTCGTGTTTTTACGTTGAATCGTAAACGATATGCAATGTTGTGTATTTAACTCAATGTATTTTTTGTAAGTAGCTTTATTTTAAGAAGAACGAACATAAAAAAAAACAGTTATCCTGATTAACCAGGAGATTCGCTTTTCAAAACTTAGGTTTCATCATTATCAAGCCTAAGTTTAAAAAGCGAATCTCCTGGTTTATCTGGATAACTGTTTTGTTCGTTCTTCTTCTTAAAATTAAGCTATATACAAAAAATACATAATTACTTAATATACATTAACTTAGAGAGGATGGATCATTACTTATATTATATAAGTTTGACTTTACGGTGTTAATCAAAATGACATATCATAATAAAAAAATACAAAAATAAAGATGCGTACAACATGTAAACGTACTTTAACTAACACAATATTTTATTGAAATTTGTTTTCATAATGTGCAAAGATCATGTAACAACAAAATAAAACACATTTCGTTTAGAGAAATTATCCCCATAGTAATTATCCCCCAAATTATTAGATCATTTCCCATCAAAATATTTTAACATATAAATAAAATAAATCTTTAGTTTAGTGGTCTATTTAAATGTATACATTCACATGAGAACATTTACATGGTAAAGATGAGAACTTAAATAGTAACTGATGCATAATGTAATCTGAAGGTGAAAATGGGAAAAGTTTAAACAAGACTGTTAAACAGCTTCTACAATCTCGGGTTAATATGTTTACCGCTAACATTATGTTTGGGGGTTTAGAACACCTTCAAGTGCAATTTGTAACAGGTTTCTAAGATATTTTTGTGTTTTACAAGCTTTGAAAACGATTTGTTTGAGGTAACTTAGTGCAATTGGTGTTTCAATATAGTTGTTCAAATGTTCGCGTTTATATTAAAAGTCATTTAACTTTGTGAGCTGGTGGCCATTTAGAAAACAGTTGCTCATTTCTCAATTAGGCCTACATGATTATTTTCTTCTTATATAAGGCTAAGCTCTTAACAATAGACGGTTGGTATTGCACGACATAATTTTGCATCAAAATATTTGACAATGCAATATAATGGGGAAAACAAAGTCACATTAAGATAATCAAAGGATCATTAGACGCAATACATCCTTATTTAACACGGTGTTGTAGCATGCATTATGTGTTATTGTAAATTACTAAAGCTTTCATAATCCTTGCTATTCTGTTGCCATTAAAATAATATAGGATAACATTTAATTTTGAATTTGCCTTTTTGCAATCCACCAAGCAATAAAAAACTTTACCTACAAATGCATACTAATAAATAATACATATTCCCCCTTTTAACCATTTCTTTATGATACGTCTATAAGATTCTTTATTCGTACCCTAATTTAACATTAAATGCAGCCGTGTAAAACTCAATTAGTTACTATCAAGCGATTGCAAGAGTAGAATTGTTTTGTAAATATTGTATTACTAGCTGTTGTACCCGTTTCTTTGCAACGGGAAGAGGACCTGAAATCGAAACATTTTGATCTTTACATCTGTTGTATAAAATATACACGTTCGCCAACGCTTTTACAAACTAAATTCAACCCGAATGGCCTTTGTGTCAATGCGGAAAGGGGCCAGGTTTCTGCACTGTCGGAAAGAGACCAGGTTTCTGCACTGTACATAACAACAGGCCTAATGAGAGTTTTGTACAGCTTCATCTTTGTCTTGCGGGGCATCAGCTTGGATTTCAGGATTGTGATTTCAGGATTTCATGTTTCAAGGTTAGCATAATATGCTCTGTTACCAGCCATGATTCAGTTTGTGATTTCTTGCGCAACAGTGTTTTTGCTATTCAACTCTGCCCCAAGGTAAACAACCTATCCCCAACCTTAACACATTTGTTTTTATATATTTAGTACTTATTATTTATTTTTAATTTACACATGAAATTGGGCATTTAAGATGGCAGACAAAACTAATGTTTATCAAAACATCAAGATCAAGGACGAATAATATTTAATAGTAATACGGTATATGTTTCATTGCATCTATGATTTTACTCTACAAAATATCAACGACCAACATAATATACAAATTAGTTTTTTTATTTAGTCCCATAATCCTTTTTCATTACATTTTCACACTTACCATTGAGTAAACATAGTAACAGACATAATTGATTTTAGAAACAAAAGAACACTGTGTACAGCTAAGTTTTATGATATTTTTCTTAGTGTGATTTAATCATTGGTGTAGCAAAATACAATTACTAAATTTACCCAAATAAAAAAATCTATGTGAAGTGTAAGTTATGTTAAGTTTATCCAGCACATGTTGAGCAGTTCGAAATTATAAAACAATGCCTCTAAATTCATACAAACCACCTAAACATTGTAATTTTCATACTGTTTCCATGAAAACATACCAATAACATTATTTTCATAACTGCGCTTTAAAAAATCCAAAGCAGAGCCGGAGTTGATTCAGCAACGGTTATAGAATCTTTTCTATACTCATTGACATAGTTTTAGAATAAATAATCCATGATAAAACTTTAGATTAAAAAACCTACCTCATAGTTATGGAAAATATTATATTTAATCTCTTTCTATCAGCTGTCTGAAATTGTAAAATATGCAATTTAGCAGTTCTTCTTGTTTACTTTGAAATGTCAAAGCAAATGTAAACAAACATTATTAGTGTTCTCATCGCAGCCATGGAGACAAATCAATATTTACTTTTAAAATCCTCACCTCAGAACTTTTAAAGCCAAAGGGGCAAAGCCCACGGTAAGTATCAAAGTGTGAATAGTCCTATAATGGTCCTTGGTATGGTAGCTATATTTTTGTAAAAGTTAAGCCCAGTTGGTTCAGTAGTTTTTGCACCTATTAGTAATACACATACAGACAGACACCATTAGATTTTTATATAATAGTATGGATTTTTTACAACAAGATTTTCTTCTATGATTTTCTTCAATGATTTTCTTTTACCTGTTAAACCGCTACCTATTTTTTATGACATATTATTTCTATACATGACAGGAAGTGAAAACATAATCTCATTTTCCTGATTGTCCTCATAAATTGGTCGAGAGTTTCATTTTGCAACTCTTTTCTTAATATCGACTGGGCAACAGATGTGCCCAATACCTGGTAACAAGGGAGTCTTCCTTTTGGACTGACCTCGAACTTTTATAATAGTCTTGTTGGTAAAAATCACTTTTGAAGTATATTTTGAGTTATCGTTAACATCAATATTTCCCCCTCAGTCTTTAGAAGAAGGTTAACGTAATGATACATACTTATCAATATTAGGTTCATACTTTAAACCGTGTTTTATAACTATAAGCTTAAAAGTCAATATTAGGTACATGATTGTACTTACATTATAGAGTATTTTGAAAGATTTTTAATTCCAAGACCTATTATTTCAACTATATTTTGCCTACTAATTTAGAAATTTCTGACTTTTGTCCTCGAATGATTGCAAAGTTTGAGACCTGGTTTCTTTGCTAGCACATGAGTGTTGAAGCAGTTTAGACGTGCTGTAAAAACGTCATTCCACTTACATGTGAGGTGAACACCATAGTTAAAACTGTCCTCTTCTTAAGACTCTTCTTAAAACCCTGGATTTGAAATGTTTCACAATGTCTACCTTATATTTGTTATAAATCTTAACTTAGGCCGAAAATGGAACTTTATGGATAAATATCAGTGAAAAGGTTCTGATTTGTTACATAAGGATAAAAATATAAATGCGTTATGTAATCTAGGCTATTTTATCGACCGGAAAACAGAATCAGTAAGGTATATGATATAAACCATTTGATATATGATTATTACAATCAAAATAGAGATACTCTTAATTAATTAACGGTTGCAGAATACTTCGGATGTATATTTTGATTATTTAGTCTCAATAAAAAAAAACTCTTAACACATTTTTCAATCTATGATAAACTTTATTAATCAGTTAACCAGCTTTTTGGATGTGTTCTACAAAAGAAAAAAAATCCACTAGTAAGATGATGTTGACCATAAAAAATGTGAGTAATTTTGGATCGGACGGTAATTTAATTTTTGCAGCAATCAATAACCTGCGCTCTGTTCAATATGTCCAGCGTGACGTGACATGTCCAGTCATTCGATTGAACATGTTCATCAATCATGGTAAAGGCAATATTAAACATTCACCACTTTTACATGGCAAATATATTCATACAAGTTAATATTTTCAATAGGAATGAAATCGTGAAAGCATATTTGGGGTGGTTAAAATAAATATCATTCTCAGTTTTTTTTTATTAGTTAAAACGTTTTTAGTAGTATTATTTCTTTATTTAAAATGTGATTTTAAAGGCGCTTGTTAATTTACACATGATTTTATTCCATATTATAAGATTTTCTTCAATAAGTTAAGTAAAATAAAATTGACAAAAACCTTTATCATTACGGTTTTATTTCATTGCTGCTAGTGATGTTTGGAATTGATTATTTAAGCCAATAGATAAGGTATGAAACCCTTTAGACGGATATTTCATTCAGGGGTTTGTAAAGCAAAATGATAGTTAGTAAATAATGTTAATGTTGATACAGTATAAAGTAAACGAGCAACAAGTCAACACAATAACACTTCAACCTTTGCTAAGATTTTTTGAATATTCTCCTACATTGATATTATTCATGATTCCATATACATGGGTTTTTAGCTCTAAATTTGTCATCTATACAAATATAAAAATAGAGAAGGTAACTTTATCTGATTATTGTTTTATTTTGTTGATAATATGATATATCCTAAGAACCGAATTTATGGTTGTTCCAATGACTATAGTATAGAATGTTAATGTGTGTATATAAAACCCCACAAACGGAAATTATAGATTATGGATTCGATCGGAGCAACAATGTCTTTTCGTGTGTGTACAGAAGTCTTATCTTTTAAGAGCAGACCCTCAGTAAAACCCCAACCTCTTAGAAAAGCTTAAGCGTATCATAAATTCATAAGGAAATAGCTCAGAAGATTTCAGTAAAGTCATAAAATATATCATTCATATGCCCTATACTGCACTATTGATGATTAAAATGTAAATTTTAAATATTTGTGTCCCTATATTGATAAGAATTTTCTATGTCAGACCTGTATAGATTAATTCTGAATGTATAGCGTTGGTGATATTAGATATAAATTGTTATACCTTCAGAACATTTCCTACATAGTAGTCCAAGTCTTAGTGCAATATCTATAAAATATTTTCATAGCGATCAGGAAATCCCTACAATGCATATGTTTTGCACGAAAAACAATGCTGACGCGAGTTATGGTTTGATTAAGTTTTTTAACAAAACAAAAATACCCTAGTTTTGGCAAGATGGTTAAACATTTTAACGAACAATTTCGCAAATTCAACGTACAAAGAAGTTCAAAGGCCAACATTTTAATTACAAAACACGGAGGCAAAGAGGCTTACGAATATTAATGTTGCATATAATTAGTTCCATCGTTTAATTAAATGTCTGACGCCGAGAAAACAACATGGGACTCAACTTACTTCATTAGGTTCGAATATTTATGAACTCATCAAACAATTTGGCTTCCTCGTAACTCTATATACAATGTATAAGACAGTAGATATACGTTTTTTGACATGCTCGTTTTTTTCTGACCGTACAGTCAAACGGTGATTTGGGTTTTCTTACTACCAGTTTGCTCTTCAATGATCTAAGTCTTCTTTATGTTAATTTAAATACGTAAAAAAGTAGAACAAAACCTCATAAGTAACTAAACAAATTAATAAGATATATTATGTACTTCGAAGCCGTTGAACAATACAAGCAACGACCCACTTTTGTTTCCCGAGTGTAGTTTGTAGCTTTGCAAACAGAGTTGTGGGCGTAGTTAACATCGGAAGTTCGATAACATTTTATCTGCGAGAAACTGTGGTCTTATATCAACCGCCCACCCATTACTTTAGCCATAGAACGTCTTCTATGGATTTTAGTTTTTGCATTTATACGTTTGAACAATAAAACCATCGAAATATGTGTTGTAGTACATTTATGTTATGTACATTCATGTACATGTTGTGGCATTTACAATGCCTAAAATTTTGAATTTGTTTGGTATATTCATTTTTTATGATAGTTTAAATGAAACTATGATATATGATAGTTTTTTTTAAAACACTATAAGAGTAGTAATTGCTACAAAAAATGTATTATACGTTACTTATCCGGTAAGTGGTGTTTTACCGTGCGAGCACGACATTTTCAGCGCAAGGCGTAGCCAAGTGCGGGATTTTCGTACGTTAAAGCTTACCGGACGAGTAACGTACGATACTTTACATCATAATACACAGAATAATTAGTACATTTTAAACGCATAACACAATTTATTTATGGCATAACGTAAATTATAATATTTTTATTTAAAAAAAAATGGCCGTTGGAGTTTCAGCTGATTAAGTGCACGGTAAAATGTTTTTACTGTACGTAAAACAAATAAATGTTGTTATAAAATATATGACGGCCAAATCGAGGTGAAATAGTTAACCACCCAGACCATGAACATGTTACTTGTTACGAATGATACCGTATCTTTCTAAAAATTAAAAACCGCATTTAGTGAAAAACGTAATTCGAATCAAGTCGTATTTTGATCAAACAATTAAATAACATTATTTATATCCGAATCCTACAATTATTTTGACTACCTACATTTGTAAACAATTATATATAGAGTTTGAGTTTTAAAATTAAATACTGTAATATTTATTTGTTTTGCAGAAGATCATTTAACACTAGTCGGCCTATGACACCCACACATGTGCACGACGGATAATAAAACTAAAAAAAAAAACTTTTTATTGGCAAAATCTTACTGTAGGCACCTTACCTTCTCCTATATAGCATTAACTTTTACTGTAAGTAGTTTGAGCAGGTCAAAATTATAGTACTGTACGTTTAAAATGATTGCTCGAAGAATAATGAATATATCTTTTCATGTTGTAACCAACTAGCAATCGCTAAATGACTTATTTGAGTATTTTTAGGTCGCACTCTGTTGAAAACATATTTTTTAAAGAAGTTGGTGGAATAGACTTATGTTTGAAACAGTAGTGTTTACAACTATGCATATTTTAAAGTGTGATTTTCTGTATTACAGTGTTTTCGCAGATTGGCTAGTCTACTAAAGGAAATATATCTAGAACCAGAAAGCTTCATTAACATTTAATTTATTTGTATACTATTGATTAAATTGCTAAGTGGCAAATTTACGTTCTGCCCCACTCAATATAGTTGTAGCAAGAAAAATTATTAAGGTAATTATTAAGTTTAATGCGATTTGGTATCTTATCCGTATTTATTTAGCAGTTATGTAAAGTAGTTCAAAACCGATTTGAAAATACAAAGGCTGCTATTTAACCTAGGAAGAGTTGTTTTTCAACTCAAATCTGTTGTGAAAACCAACACGTTTGCTGTTGACATTCCGTTGACAAAACACTCAGTCTACTGCAGATGTGGTATGTTTTGTGAACTGCTTTTTGTGGCACAAGCTTAACTGCCTTTAACATCAATCTGTTAGGTTATAAACTAAGTGAAAGGTGTTGAGGATAATGTTATGTAGGGACACTTCCACAGAATCATGTCAGCTTATTGACAAACGAACTTACCAGTTGTTTAAATATTTTATTTGGCCAATATGCAATACTATGCATGAAATTAAAAGATTGTCAATGTTTTAATATCCATATTTAAGATTTATTCGATGACCCTACGCGAATTGCAATCTAAGAAACGCAATGGAATAACTAAGAATAAAATCGTCTAATTATAATTAGGTTAAACACTTTCTATGTAAAGGTTTTCTATACTATAAATGTATTGTAATTCAACTATAATAAATCTCAAATGATAAAGAGAATAATAATCCTCCCATTGAAAAGATAAATGCTATTTAAATTTAAATGACTCAGTACTGATTACAAAAATGTTGAAGGTTTCTTAAAAATATATGTTTTTAAGGGAATTAAGGTCTCCAGCTATGTAGGCTGGTTCACTTATGGTTTTAGGGGAGTAAAGAGTGATATCAAAAGATTAGCACTAAATTAATTATATTCAGTATTTTTGTATGAATTACCATATAAAAATCTACACACGATGGAGAGTCATTGTACCCAAATTAATAGTATATTTATAACTAAAACATTAAAATCAAGGTGAAGCTTGCTAAGTAAAAAACGTGCAAGGACATTAAACGTTTTGAAATACACAATATTAATATGAATGAAATAATTTAATACTATTTTGTTTCATTGTTTCTATCAAGGTAAGGGGATATGAGTAATGGATATAGCCTGTATGTATAGGGTTTGATATGTGTGGGGGCTGCATCATAAGATAGCAACCCTATTTCGCTTACTCATCGCCATGCTCAACTCAAGATTTAGAGGGACACATACACACTTCTTATATTTACTGTTAGCTTTTATAGCTGATGGATAAAGTGTAAACAGTGTTTGTAAAATGCAGCTTGAATGATCTTACAATATATAATTTGCCTTGTACATCGATATATAACAAAATAAATAAGTTATGTTTTTTACGATAAATTATCCCTAATCCCTTTCTTATATTGTGTAAAAGTGCAATAATTAAGCAAAAGTTTAATTCAATAGAATGACTTAAAGATTAGTAAAGCCATAAAAGTTTGATGGGGGTTCAAGTAAACTTAGTCTGGATATGTGTTGGCTTGCTGCAGATGTGTTAAATGGGACTTGTTGCCTTTATCTCCCTTTATTTTTTTTATTTTAATTTTCCATACAAACATGGGAAGCAAGTTAATACATAAATTATCTAATACTAAACTACCACATTCGTCCTTTTTTTACTCAAGAAAGAATTCATAATAATTGCATATTACATACCTAATTACATAAATGATAAAATATTACCTACAATCAAAATTGTAACACTGTTCATACAACAATCTAAAAGTATTAACAAGAGTACAAGTTTTTAGTTGTTTATTGTTATCTTTTGCGTTAGAACTGATTCAAGCCCAATTTATATTTATGCTACCGCAAGCCCAAAAACCAGACCCAACGTCCATAAACACCTTTCCTCACAGTGAGTATTCTGTGGTGAGTGTCCCTAGGGAGCTGTTTCAACCCGTCTTACGTGGTTTCGCTTACGTGAGTACCAGAGAAATGATGGTGAGAGGCGTTTGTTGGGTTATGTTCACACTGCAGTCATTGTAAAAGTATTAGCTAAATATTTGTTCGTTGGGTTGTGAAGAATTTTAACTTGGTAAAAACAATGAATAAATAGTGTGTTACCTTGTAGACAATTAGCGACAGAATTCTTCTAAAACCTTTAGACAATGTTGAAAAAGGGCTTGTTGGGTTAGGTTTACAATATAGTATATTTTCAAGTATTATTATTAAGTATAAGCTGGGTATTTTTTGTTGAGTTTTTATGCACTACAACGATGGCTCAATAAATTAATACATTTTATTTTTTACATGCATTAGTGGCAGTAAACGCGTCTAAATCTTCTAGTATTATGTCTAATAGTAAAGTAAATCATTTTTTACACCTATTAATGGTTTATGTTTATATTAATAGTTTTTTTACACATTCAGTTTTTTTACTTTAATTTGTAATGCTCTAGACCTTTGACCACCATCTTTTTTTAAATAAAAATATCGTCTTGGTAAGATCAAGGTAGTATTATTATTACACCCTATGAAATTATTATGTTGATTATTATTATTAAGATTATATTAACGATAAATATTTGTATAACGACAAAACACAAAATAAATAAATAGAATCCTTCTTGTTCACAGAACAGTTTATGTATCTTTTTGGTAACGCCTGTTAAGGCTCAAACACTAACTTTCTAAAACTCAATTCCCATGACCTTATTTTAGAGAAGAATATGTTTCTCGCATCCTGATTTTATTCCTCCCATCCTGATAAAAACTTTATTTAACTAATATTTTTAAAGCAACAATTTATTTTAATTTTCAAAAAATAGTAATTTTTCTTTTCATTTCAGTTTTAGTTTATACTTTGTAATCGTTACGTATTACATATTATTTTATTCATTCATTAATTCATTCATTCTAATAAATCAAATTTATTACTTAAGAAGATAAATTTTAAATTACTATTGATTTTTTGTGACAAAAATTAAGTAAATTTTTACATAGAGATTAAAAAGAGTTTTAAAGTACAGTTGTTAAAAACATATAAATTAATAGTCTGACTAGATAATTTAAATCTGAATTATTCTTCATTTTTTTATCCTGTAGCTTTTTAACTCTAAACCGAGTTGATTTCAACAACTCGTAGAAACTGTTAGCTGCAGATGTTTCAGTGACAAATATGCGGTTTGTAGCAGATGTTGTTTATGTTTTGTGGACTCTGCCTTAGAAACAACTACCCTGGACTGAAAACCAAAAGGCTTCACATGTAGTGTACGTAGTAAACATGTCACTTCTTACTGTACATTTGTAATTGAAACACAGACTTTTACTGGCTTTATAATCAAAATAATTTATATTGTATTTCATTTAGTGAATTCTCTACAGAAAAATTTTCTGACAATCTCTACTAGCTCTTCAACAAAAAATCTTGTGTGTATAGTTAAGTAGCTAGTTCGATTTTAAACGTTCCTGTGCCTTAATTCTATGCTATGCATGCAGGTTAAAACAAGTAAATGATTTTTAATGCTCAGTATTTCTTCGTGCTCAATTAGTCTTCCCTCCTATCATGAGCAAGCATATTGTTAATTTCCTGGTTTCTTAAGATTATTTTATTTTAAGTAATTAATTTATTCCCTATCGTAATCAAATTTGTAGTTCCGTCAATCTTTATAGATTTATTGATGAATGTGTAGCTTGGATTGGTTACTATGCAATACCTAATCTTGTTTCTATTTATTGCAGTGTGTAATCTGTCATAATGTTTACTGTCTATAAAACTGAGAATCACCACAACTCACCACAATCACCACAAAGAGAGTAAGTACAGTAGGATAGAAGCTTAGTTCCTTCTAAACTTGTGGACTGCTTAACCAACATAACCCTAAATATAAACATCCCCATATTATATCATGAATAAGTTACTGTACTTCCAAAGTAATGCAGCTTTCGTTTATTCTTAAAACGTAAATTTGATATAGATCTGACATTATAAAATGTTCTTTGTTTTATGTTTGTTAGATTCAGCATATCTTTAGGTTAAGCATAATTTAATGTTAATATTGTGGTAGCTTTACAAAATGCAGAGCTTTTTAAAAGTCATAATATGTGTAATTTATTTCAATTATTAATCTCTCATTCTGTTTGAAAATTTGTTATGTCAAATTTATAAATTATTAACGTTGTATTGTATTGCATTGTTTTAGTCTTTCGAGTTTGTATTGTTAACTACTGTATTTGAAACAATCAGTGAAAACAATAAACTGTAGTTTTACTTTAGGAATTCTTGTTTGAAAACACTTTAAATTATCAATTTGGACTTAGCCCTTTTATAATTAGCATGAAAATCCCACTGATAATGAGTATTTTTTATAGCTATCCTACGTAAATTAACTATCCTAATAGATAAACGGTTAGAAATCCATCACAATCATGGCAATGTTTAAAATGTTACTTAGTAAGCAGTGTATTAAGTACTTTATTTATCCTCCTTTTCTCTAGTGCTTTGTTTAGGCACACCCTGTAGTTATCCTGTCTGCTCCTAGATATTGAAGACAAATGGGTATGTACACACGCAATAGCATTAAGGTGCTCCACTAAATCATGAACTAAACATCATCGAGCTGGACTAAGACAACCACGTTGAATATATCGACTTTCTGAAAAATATCAATATTTAGCATTAAGTTTGAACGCTTCTATCTTCAAAGAATTAATACATCAGTTAAAGTCAAAGATAATCTAGCAAACAAATAAATGTATCTTTTGATTAGAGAGGATATGAAGATGTTGCCCTGAAACATCCCAGCACAGAGTGGCTTCACTAATTAAGTTATCTTGTAGAGCTTTCAGTCTGGACGTGACTGCTCTTTCTCATAGAATATTTTCACTTCTAAAACTCATTCGAACATCACTCTACAGCCCGTAGATTAAAGAAGTTAATCGCCTTAAAAATTTAAAATCGCCTCTTTTAATGTTCTTTACCAAATTGGTATTAGTTTCTTATCCGTATTTATTTTGCAATTATGTAAAGGAGTTCAAAACGGATTTGAAAACACAAAGGCTGCTATTTAACCTAGGAAGAGTTGTTTTTCAACTCAAATCTGTTGTGAAAACCAACACGTTTGCTGTTGACATTCCGTTGACAAAACACTCAGTCTACTGCAGATGTGGTATGTTTTGTGAACTGCTTTTTGTGGCACAAGCTTAACTGCCTGTAACATCAATCTGTTAGGTTACAAACTAAGTGAAAGGTGTTGAGGATGGTGTTATATTTAAATAGGGACACTTTCATGGAATCATGTCAGTTTATTGACAAACGAACTTACCATTTGTTTAAATATTTAATTTGGCCAATATGCAATACTATGCATGTAAATTAAAAGATTGTCAATGTTTTAATATTTATATTTAAGATTAATTCGTTGACCCTACCCGAATGGGAATCTAAGAAGCACGGTGGAATACATAAGAAACAAAATTTTCTAATTATAATTAGGTTCAAAACTTTCTATGTTAAGGTTTTCTATATTATAAATTCAATTAAATTAAACTATAATAAATCTAAAATTATAAAGCGGATGTGTAATCTTCCCATTGAAAAATAAATTCTATTTTAATTAAAGTAACTCAGTATTTATTACAAAATTGTGTAAATTATGTCTAAACCTACATAAAATATATATTTTAAAGGAATTAAGGTCTCCAGCTATTTAGGCTGGTTCACTTATGTTTTTGGGAGGATAATGTGTAAGAATAGTACTACATTAATATCTCCTAGTATTTTTAAATGAAGTACCATATAGAGGAAGAAGACAACCATATAGAGTCATTATACACAAATTAAGAGCATTTTTATGCCTGAAAATTTTAAATCGAGATGCAACATGTTGAGTAGAAAACCTTTAAGGTGATTAACATGCATGCACATTTATAAATACAAAAAATTATATGAAAAAACTATTCTATTAAAATGTTGACTCATAGTTTCTATTTTGGCAGCGAGCATATGAGTAATTAATGTACGTAGTATGTATAGGGGTTGATATATGTGGGGGCTGCATCGTAAGACAGCAACCCTCTTTCGCTTACTCATCTCCATGCTCAACCCTAGTGTTAGAGGAACTTACACATACACACTTCCTATATACACGTACACTGTGTGTATCTTACATACACAGTTTTTTGTAAAATGCAGCTTGAATGGTCTTACAATATATAATTTGCCTCGTAAATTGATATACAACTAATTAAAGGTCTGAATTTACATTCAACTAATCTCTAAACCCTTTCTTATGTAAGTGCAATAACTACGAAAACGCTTAATGCAGTATATTGACTTAAGGATTAGTAAAGCCATAAAAGTCGGATGGGGGTTCAAGTAAAATTAGTCTTAATATATGTTGGCTTGCTGCAGATGTGTTAAATGGGGCTTGCTGCTTTTATCTCCCTTTATTTTTTTAATTTAATTTGATTCACACAGAAGCATTATAATCTTTAACTAATCCGTAAATTGACCTATAAAATAACCTTTATTGAATCCATATAATCCAGAACGGTTACTTCAACTAACTTCCTTAAAATGATTTATATTTTGTTACTGAAGTATAAAATCCAATTTTAGTTAGCAAAACAGTTAAGAATTATTCCTTTCAAGCATGGGAAACAAAGTATTAAAAAATTATTTAATACTACACTACCACATTCGTCCTTTTTTTACTCAAGAAAGAATTCATAATTGCATATTACATACTTAATTACATAAATGATAAAATATTACCGACAATCAAAATTGTAACACTGCACATGCAACAATCAAAAAGTATTAACAGGAGTACAAGTTTTTAGTTGTTTACTGTTATCTTTTACCTTAGAACTGATTTAAGCCCAATTTATATTTATGTTAACGCTAGTCCAAAAACCAGACCCAACGTCCATAAACACCTTTCCTCACATTAAGTATTCTGTGGTGAGTGTCCCTAGGGAGCTGTTTCAACCCGTCTTACGTGGTTTCCCTTACGTGAGTACCAAAGAAATGATGATGAGAAGCGTTTGTTGGGTTATGTTCACACTGCAGTCAGTTTAAAAGTATTGGCTAAATATTCATTAGTTTTGTTGTGAAGTATTTTAACTTGGTTAAAACTTTGGTTGGTTACCTTGTAGACAATTAGTGACAAAAGTCTTCTAAAATCTTTAGATAATGTTGAAATGGGGTTGTTGGGGTTATTTTCACAATATAGTCAAATTTGAAGTATCCTTATTAGGTATAAGCTGGGAATTTTTTGTTGGATTGTGGAGTATTACGACGATGACACAATAAATTAATACTTTTTTACATGTATTAGTGACAATAAACTCGTCTAAATCTTCTAGTATTATGTCTAATAGTAAAGTAAAAAATATTTTTACATTTATTAATGGTTTTTTTATATTAATAGTTTTTTTTACATATTCAGTTTTTTTTTACTTTAATTTGTAATGAATATTAATATGAATGAAATAATTTAATACTAGGTCCCTCTAGACCTTTGACCACAATCTTTTTTAAATAAAAATATCGTCTTAGTAAGATCAAGGTAGTATTATTATTACACCGTATGAAATTGTTATGTGGATGAAATGAAATGAAATGAAATGAAAATGCTTCTTTATTGAGGCGAACTTAGGACCACATGGTCCTTTCTTACAGTTAACCTCTAAAAAACTAATAATAACAACAAAATAATAACGAAAAATACAATTAAGTTTGTAACATAGCTAGTAATAAAATAGCATAAATCAATTCATTTTCCCTAACATCCAGTCACACACACATATACCCTCTGCTGCATCTAGGCCTAACGCACGCCACCCCGCCAAGCCACGGCCATCCGGTCAAGGTAATATTCTTTCAGCGCCACCATCAGTCGGGATCGGTTTTCTATAGATTTGATGGGCAGAGGCATGGAGTTCCATAGGCGGCAGGCTGTTACTAAAAATGATTTATTATAAACAGTTGTTCTATGATGAGGAATGCGAAGCGTGGACGAGCCAGAGCGGGTATCCCTTGCGCCTCTTCCATTCAAAAATTTAAAATTCTCTGCAAGATAATTTGGAATTCCAAGATTGATGACTGAATGAGTAATGGAAAGTATTCGTATTTTTCTGACGTCCTCTAATTTCAAAATTGATTCATTAATGTAATAGGGTGTGACATGGTCATCACGCCTAAGATTGAACAAGAATCGAACACAATAATATTGTACACGTTGTAATTTTGTTGCCAAAGCCACAGTCATATCATTAACCACGGTGTTGCAGTAGTTGAAGTGTGGAAACACGAGTGATTTGACCAGTAAGAGTTTAATGTGAAAATGTAGAAGTCGTTGCATCTTCTTCAGTGTGTGAACACCGGCAAACACTCTTTTACAAGTGCTTACCACCGCGTCAGTCCAGTCCAATGTGCGGTTTAGAGTCAAACCAAGACTTTTTACTTTGTCCTGGTGTTGCAAAGTGGTTCCGTTTACAGTGATTTTTGGTAAAATGTCTAAGTCCACTTTGTTTGAGTAACCGTGAGCGACCTATGATGATTGGCTTTGTTTTGTCAGGATTGAGTCTAAGTCCGTTCTTTTCTGCCCATTGAACAATTCTGTTGATGTCGTGATTCATCATGTTTATAGTTTCATTTGCATCGCTCACTTTAAAATGAGAATAGATTTGCAAGTCGTCAGCGTACAAATGAATCTTTGCGTGGTGTAGAACTGTACTGATGTCATTGATGTAAATGGTGAAAAGCAGAGGACCAAGAATTGAACCCTGGGGAACTCCGCAGGGAACATGTCTCCAGTCGGACGTCAAGTTGTCATGAGAAACACACTGCTTTCGGCTCTGAAGATATGATCTCATCCATTTTAATGAATTATCAGAGAAACCTAACAGTTTGAGTTTGGCTAGAAGAATGCTATGGTTTACGGTATCGAAGGCTTTACTGAAGTCAAATAATGTTAAGATAGTACATTGGCTACGATCCATAGCAAATCGTATGTCATCAGTTACATGAAGCATTGCCTTTTCGGTACTGTAAGATTTACGAAAACCTGATTGAAAGCTATTGAGGATGTTGTTTTGTACCAAGAAGTCAGAAACTTGGGAGTGAATGACTCTTTCTAGTGCCTTAGAAAGAGCGGGAAGAATGCTAATTGGTCTGTAGTCTTGCGGAAGCGATGGGGATGAGATTTTATTCAAGGGACGGACAAGCGCAGACTTCCACTTTTCTGGGAAAATACCTGATCTTAGTGAAGTATTAAATATGAAAGTTAATGTTGGGAGGAGAGCAAACAAGATACGTTTAATTAAAGAAATTGGGATTCTGTCAGAACCAGTGGCTTCAGACGTTAACCGCCTTATAGCCTTCAAAACATCGATTTGCAATATTGGCTTGAAGTTAAATTGAGTGATGGAATTTGGCAAATGGCGTAACTCTGTTAAATGGTTCTGAACTATTGTACCGTTTGCCTGTGATGAAACTGTTAAAAAATAATCATTTAAATCGTTCAACGGAATTGATATGGGGACAATGTTAACTTGCTTGCCAAAGCCAAAACGTTTTAGATTACGCCAGCAAATAGCAGAGGATTGCTTTCCTTCAGAAAACAATCTATTTAAAAATTGGAGTCGAGCACTGCGTAAATGTTGTTTTACTTGATTTCTAAGCTGGCGATATTGGGCCATGAGCCCTTGATCCCTAGTTCTTTTGGCTCTGCGATGGACTGAGTCCCGCCGAGCCATTAAACCAATTATCTCATCATTAATCCAAGGAACGGGGTGACTTTTACTAACCCTACGGTTGACAATAATTGGAGCGTGTTTGTCATATAATTTTAAAATGGTTTCATTAAGTGAATCGACCATATCATCAACTGACTCCAGGGTATGTACGGAGTGCCAAGGCGTTAAATTTACATCAGACAAAAAATTTGCTTCGTTAAAATTTCTAAAATCTCTGTAAGATATAAGTTTTTGTTTGGGCTTGGGAGCTCTCGTAGCAAGGGCACAATAAATAAGGTCATGTCGAGAAATGGCAGGGACTGGAAGCTGGCCATGGTGAACTGAAAATTCGGGATCACTTAGAATAATAAGGTCTAGTAATGTATCAGCTTCAGCAGTGTGATGGGTCGGGTCCAGTGGTAGTATCGCCAAGTTGCAAGAGTCAAACATGTTTGTCAATTGTCTGCAATCGTAACGTCCAGGTTTGAGTAAGTCACAGTTAAAGTCACCCATGATCAAGACACGACTGTAGCCTGGCATGAGGCGCAAGAGAGTATTTTCAAAGTCGGCCAAATGCCCCACTCCTGGAGGACGGTAACATGCCCCCAGGAGAAGAGCATCCGAACCAGACAAACGGATTTCCAAAAAAGAAATTCAGGTTTAGCAGAGTACTCACCCGGGGACTCGTACAACTGCCTGGCTTGCAAACCGTCTTTCACATAAACGGCAACGCCACCACCTGTTTTTCCTACACGATCGTTTCTGAAAACTGAATAACCAGGCAGTGCGATCAACCCAGGCGAAATACTCGGCTTCAACCAAGTCTCTGAAACTGCAATGATTTCAAAATTTTGAGTCCGAAATATTGCTCTGACTTCGTCAATATGTTTTGTGAGGGATTGAGCATTGATGTGAGCAGCTTTGAATTCTTTGGCAAAGGGAGCGAGGTTGTTGATAAGGATCTGGGCGTTATCAGTAGGGAGAGGAGTGGGCGGGGGAGGGGTGACTGAGGCGGCGCTGTGCAGGTCCGCTATCCTGGACCTACAGCTCGGACCCGCGGCAAGGCGCCGACGACGCGCACCGGCGTAGCTGCAACAGACACATTCACACACACACACATACTTGGGACGTAATACATCTTAATTAAAATAACTAAGCTAATAAAATAAAACAATTTCTCTATCACTACTGAGGAATAAACACAATTAACATTCAGCTCCTTGCATAAGTTAAAATGTAAAAAATTATAAAATAACAACTTGACTTGATAAGACTTTTAAAACAGAAATTTAAGATATTTTACAAAACAAACAAATTTTTGTATTCTAACAATTCCATTAATAGTTGTTTAATAGTATTAAATATGTCTTGTTGATGTGATATGTCTTAACGATTCTAATTAAACTAATTAAAGCCAATTAAGCCTAATTTTGAAACAAGAATCTTTAAATAAATTTAAATAAACGTGATAATCTAACTTTTAAGCTATATGTACCAGAGACAACTGCAACTGTACTTTTTTCTGTAAGGACAACTGTTGTTATGAAAATCTGATAAAATCTGCATTAATTAGAAACTAAATTTATAAAACCAAAAACAAAACTTGACACTAAAAATGTTGCATTATGATTGGTAATTTAGATACAAAAAAAATAAAAAATGATACTTTTAACAAAAATCACTAAAAATAATAATTTAGCATCATAAAATATTTAAATAAAAATGTTTATGGAATTATTTTTGTTGTTTAAAATACATGTTCTTATCTGGATGAGTTGTCAGGCGGCTGAGGAGGCAGATCTGCCTCCTGGATATTATTATTAAGATGATCATATATTAACGATATATTATCAATAACGACAAAACACAAAATAAATAAAAAAATCTTTCTTGTTCTCAGAACAGTTTAAATGTATTATTTTTGGGAACGAATGATAAGTTTCAAACATGACGGTCGAAAACTCAATTCCCATATCCTAACTTTAAGAGAAGAACATATTTCTCCCATTCTAATTTCATCTGTCCCAACCTTATGAAAATTTGATTATTTTAAAATAATCCCATTCTGATATAGCTTACACATTTTTTTTAGCAACCCAGCAGACGCACAGGAAGCACTTCCATATGGATGCTGATTTTCTTAAAAAATAAATCAAATAAGTTAAAACTAAAATGTCTTTTTTATTTTATTTTTATCTAATATTTTATAATCGTTATGTATTAAAAGTATTAAATATATTATGGGGAAAATAAACATATTATTATTTAGTTCACTCATTTATTCTTATAAAAACAATTAATTACGTAAAAAGTTTAATTTAAAATTGCTATTGATTTTGTGAGACAAAAATTAAGTAAATATTCTCACAGAGATTAAAAAGAGTTTTAAAATACAGTTGTCAAAAACATATAAATAGTCTAGGGTAGAACGTTTAAATCAGAATATTTTTTTTCCTGTAGCTTTTTAACTCTAAAACCGAGTTGATTTCAACAACTCGCAGAAACTGTTAGCTGCAGACGTTTCAGTGACAAATATGCGGTTTGTAGCAGATGTTGTTTATGTTTTGTGGACTCTGCCTTAGAAACAACTACCCTCGACTGAAAACATAAAAGGCTTTACATGCAGTGTATACATGTAGTGTATGTATTAAACATGTGACTTCTTGCTGTACATTCGTAATTGAAGCACATACTTTTAAGTCTGTTACCGTCAAAAAATGTATATTCTGACGACCACTACTAGCTCTTATACAAAACATCTTGTCACAAAAAAACCGTGTGTATAGTTAAGTAGTTAGTTCGATATTAAATGTTCCTGTGCCTTAACTCTATGCTGTGCATGCAGGAGATAAGTAAATTATTTTTAATGCTCAGTATTTATTCGTGCTCAATCAGTATTCATGCATATGCAGTATTCGTGCTCCTATCTTGAGCATGCATACTGTTGATTACCTGGTTTCTTAAGAGTATTTTATTTTAAGTAATTAATTTATTACCCATTCGTAATCAAATTTTTAGTAGCGTCAATCCTGTTGAATTTATAGAAAAATGTGTACCTTGGATTGGTTACTATGCAATACCTACTCTGGTTTATATTTATTGCAGTGTGTAATCTGTCATATGGTTTACTGTCTATAAAACTGAGAATCGCCACAAAGAGATTAAGTACAGTAGGATAGAAGTTTAGTTACTTCTAAACTTGTGGACTGCTTAACCAACATAACCCTAACTTTAAACGTCCCCAATTATTATCTCATGAATCAGTAAATTCCAAAGAAATGCAGGTTCCATTTCTACTTAAAACGTAAATTTTATATAGGCTAGATTTTCTATTATTAAATGATCTTCGTTTGATATTTGTTATACTCAGTTTATCTTTAGGTTAAGTGTATGTTTATGTCGTGGTAGCCTTACAGAACGCAGAGTTCTTTATATGTCTTAATACGAGTAACTTATTCCAATAATTTATCTCTCATTCTGTTAGAATATTTTTCATTTTAATTTTGTTAATTATTTTAAAACGTTGTACTGTATTGTATTGTTTTTGTCTTTAAGTTTGTATCGTTAATTACTCTATTTTAAACAATCAGTGAAAACAATAAACTGTAGTTTTTTTATGAATTCTTATTGGAAAAAACTTTTCAATTATAATTTGGACTTATTTCTTTTAGAATTAGCATGAAAAAAACATTGATGAAATATTTAATAGATAATTTGTTAGAAAGCAATTACTATCATGGCAATGTTTAAAATGTTACTAAGTAAGTAGTATAGTAAGTTTATCTTCCTTTTCTGTAGTACTCTGTTTAGGTGCACACTGTAGTTATCCTGTCTGCTCCTAGATATTGAAGACAAATGGGTTTGTACACACGCAATAGCATTAAGGTGCTCCACTAAATCATGAACTATACATCATCGAGTTGGACTAAGACGACTACGTTCAACATATCGACTTTCTGAAAAAAATCAATATTTAGCATTAAGTTCGAACGCTTCTATCTTCAAAGAACTAATACATCAGTTAAAGTCTAAGATAATCTAGCAAAGAAATAAATGTATCTTTTGATTAAAAAGGAAATGAAGATGTTGCCCTGAAACATCCCAGCACAGAATGGCTTCACTAATTAAGTTATCTTGTAGAGCTTTCAGTCTGGACGTGACTGTTCTTTCTCATAGAATATTTTCACTTCTAAAACTCATTCGAACCATACTCTACAACCAGTAGAGTAAAGTAGTTAATCGCTTTAAAAAAATTTAAAGTAGCCTCTTTTAACCTTCTTTACCAAATTGGTATTAGTTTCAGTACCATATAAGGAAATAAAATTCTATGATTCTTATAGTAAATAAACGTATTAAATCAAGCCTTATACCACTAACAATCACTACTTAAATGACTAATGGACGAAACAACATTTTATGTAGATTATCAGTTTAATATATATTATTATTCGCAATTATATCAAAATGTATTTGAAACGTAATGCGATTTAACTGACATACTGAGACACGTTATCAAAGAGCTAATCTAAAAGATCATACGTTAGGAATCTAATGTATTATCTTTTATCAGTAAGATTGATCACGAAGTTTCGTACATTTACGACGTGTAAATGGTTAATTAATCGAGGAGTTCAGTCCGTCTAATGTTTAATACAAGCTAAACCGTTAAAACCTTTATTATGTGTGGACGGTAAAATTAATAGGCTACATTTTCCATTTAACGATGATTTTCTTACTAAAAATTATATGTTTTTGTATATTAATTTATTACAATAGATAACCTGGAGATGACTCACTTGTACCTGGAAAAGTAGTTTGATATTGTTGACTTTTCCAATAAAATTAATTTTTAGTTCAATAGGTAACTTTACAATATTGAACGAATTTTACAAATAGATAATCAACTAAAGCTTAAATCTAGCAAATAATTTATGACTGAATTCCGACACTATTGAGTTTTTTTTATAATGATTTCCTACAAACCTCTTATGATAGATCACTATTCAAGTACTTTTATGGCGTACATTTAAATAATTCTAAATGAACTAACTAAATGAACGGCACTATTTTTCCTAATATAATGTGTGGTTGTTTCAAAGGAAAAGAATATTTAAAAAAGATAATATTTTCTTTTCCCTCTCTGTTGACGACCACAATCCTCTGCGAAGCTTTGTCACTTTTTGTGCATATTTGTTTATAGCCCCGGGTGTTAATATGTTAAACCCATTCTGTTGTCACCGACATTCTCGCCCAAAAGAGGTACCACCATTTCAAAACTATAAAAAACATTGCAGTTAAAAATTCATTATCATAATTTACGACTTAGTTAAAACGAAAAAATTATGTAAATTGAGAACTGATCAATTAATCAGTGTTGCTTTTTTGGTTCTAGTCTGAATAGTTATACAAAAATAATAGTTTAAATTAAATGGCACGGTTAATTTTTCCTTGTTTTATCTTTCATTATTATATTTACAATACTTTTTTTTTATTGTAGTGGCTTTTAATCGTATATATGACCTTCATATCTATATCAATATGGGTAAGATTTACCGTGAAATATTATTTCATAGTTAAAATTAAAATAGTTAAAATTGACTTAAAGCGAACGTAAATGCTGCACAATTTGACCTATTGTGTAATAAATATAGTTCAAATGTGATAGATTGCCATTTCCGTTTTCAATTCCCTGATGCAATTCAATTAATTATAGGACAATGTAATTAATTAATTATAGAACAAAAAAAGCAATTTGAACTGTGGACGCTTATTTGACGTATTACCTCAAATAGCCCTAATACCCTGAAGAGCTAATAATAGTAATATTCCCTGGAAATACTCCATTTAAAATATTTGTTAGCTAAGAAACAAACAAAAAAATCAAAAAAAAATTTATATTTTTTAGAAGCTCACTCCTATCTAATATTGCGAACTTTTACATCTTCCACCACAGCGCTCTTTGTACTTTTTTTGTTTTTGGGTGTATGCTTAGGAACAAACGAGTTTTTTTATTCACATGGCGACACTGTTGTTAGCAGTTTTACAATGTACACTGGCTATAAATAATGACTTAGTACGTTTGTCGCCATATATTTAGTTATTGCTTAATTTTCCTTGTAAATTACAAACATATTCATCGGAAAATAAATACATTCTTCCACTAAATAAGCGACATTAAACTTAATAAATGTTAAAATTGACAACAAGTACCAAAAAACCAAATACAAAATAAATTTATCTTTTTTTACTACGGACTGAGAAACAGAAAACTGTCATATATCAGATTGTGAGTAGATCTTTATCAGATTATCATCATTATCATCAACCAATTACATCCTCAGATTAGTAGTCATTACCGGATCATGTAAGGCCGTTTTATTAAATGGTCCAAAAATTGTAGGAACTAATAGTTCAGTGGTGATTTATACATTGTGTAAGATTAAAAGTAGTATTTTTTATCGGTGGCATTGTGCAGTATCAGTATATAAATATATTGCTAACTCATTCGAGCAAAAACGGAGTTTAAATCTTAATGCAGATCGTACATGTTGATCAAATTTTAAAAACAGAATATTAGACATAAACATGTGTAAGACATATTAGCTTTAAAATTGACAACACATTGCTGAGTCTAAGGCCGGGCGCGCACTATCCCGACCACGACCACGACCACGACCAAACGCCCGACCAGTGGTTGTCATTCACCATGCGACCAGAGCACGACCCGACCACGACCCGACCAAGGCATCGAATGTTTTACAAACTTCAGTGTCAAGATGATTGTTGAAGAAGTAGTTGTTATGGTGCATTTGTATTGTAAGTACGTTAAGCGGAAGAAGACACTATACTGGGTATATCCAATGTTAACTGTTAGGTCTGAAAGGGCATTTTCCTACATTTTATGAAGAGCTACGTCAATATGAAGACAGGTTTCAAAAGTGACAAAATCCTGTGACATTTTACCAAATGAGTCACTTCACAGACCGGCGCAAAAAACTAGTGCTTACCGTTTGATTGATCTAGGAATACTGGGGGTTGAGTGGTGTACTGGTCGGGTCGGAGGCAAGTCGGGGGTAGTGCGCGTCGTCCCATAACATTGTGTGCTATTTTTGGCTGCAACGACCAGCGGGTCGGGCCCGACCAAACTGAAAAATTTTGGTCGTGCGACCAGGGCCCGACCAGGGTCCGACCAGTCGACCAGTGCGCGCTGTTCCATTTATTCCTATTATAAAACTGGTCGTATCCGACCAGTCGGAGTCGTGGTCGTGGTCGTGGTCGGGATAGTGCGCGCCGGCCCTAACATTGACATTGTTACAATCATACAACAGTAGCATATGGGACAACAAGGACTATTGTTGAACATGGCAATTACTACTTGTAGACAGCATATTGAACCTACCAGTTGTGTTACACACTTCAGATACAACTTTGACAACACATTGTTTTAACATTATCATTGTAAAACTAAATTTTGGCCGTGTTTGTCAATTATAAGGGCTATAACGGTTGTTCATGATAATTGATTTATAACTTTGAATTTAAAATGAAATATTTTCTTTTTGACCATTGGTCTTATTACTATTAAACCCAAATTCCACTAAAATTCTAATCATATATCAAACAATAATTTAATTAGTGACTTACCAACGAAAATCACTATAATTATTTAAAAAGATGCCATAATAACTATAAAATACCAAAAATAATACAAAATATATCCTTATTTAACTTTACATTTGTCCGTCCATGTGGACTTCACCCGTAAAGAGTGTAACGTAAAGAGTGAGCCAGTATAAGACGATATTTGACTGTATTGCATGATTTTAACACTTTCAGTTACGAACTTTCGAAAACGAATATATGTACATTTTGTTTTTGTTTTTAACCTTTTTCATAATTTATTTGTAATGATTTTCTTGTTGTCAGATAAAAAATCCTTACCACTAATCAGGATCTATATGTAGGGTACCGTAATAAAGTTTTTAAACATTTTGTGTTTTGTATTTTTATTTATTTTTTACAATAAGGTTGTAAAATTAGTTTTAGAGCTTCTGTGTAGTCGCATTAAAACCATAAAATCTACAAACACCTTGATTATATTCGTAGAATACATTTTGATTTTGCAATATACCATACTATAAAAGCCGTGGGTTCTCTTGCAATATTTAACATGCAACATGTCTGTTTCGTGTTCTAATCCTCTTTAGATAAGAATCGTCATAAAACTGTTTTAAGCCACACCCTTATACTCATCTCTATAAACGATGACAACATGACCGTCCAGTTAAAATTCATTTACATTTAGTAAAATTATTTTTTGTGATTTTCGAGACTAATTCATAGTATTTAGAGAACTTGCCTTATATTCTAATTCATACAAATTAAAGCATTATAAAACAAATGACAGCTGCTGTTCTTCCAATACCTAAAAAAATACATAAACATTTTTTTACAAAATATAAATAGTTATATTTTGTAAAAAAATATTAGTATAATATAATACCAATAATCTTATTGTATATAGCTGTTTCTGTTAAAATTAAAACGAAAAGCACAAAGATTCGATTGAATACCAAACAAATTAGGCTAAATGTTAAACATATGTTGAGAAGATGATTTAGTTGCGGTTTTAACGTTATAAATTTTATACATTCAGTGCTGCAGACCATAACATCAAAAGGTTATTGCCGAACACGATACCAACAACCTTAGCTTAGAAGTCGTCAGCTGTCATATTAACCTCGTGGTATCGGTATTGCTGACGTTAACACGGACAGTGAAAATTATCCTGTTGCTTCTTTGATGTACATGACATTCAGCTGTCATTTGACCATTGATTTATTAATATTGTTCAAAATGGAGATTATATAGTGGATATGTTATTTTCGGTGTACGTTAAAGTTAGCTGTTATTTCAACGTTGTTGTAAAAAATATTCCTGACACTAAAAGGTTTCGCGTAATTTATTCCAATGGTCAGCTCTCTTATTAACTCCCTAGTACCTTGTTTGTTTGTGCAAAGCAGTACCTACTATATTTAAGGCTTGTCAGATTTTTTATGTATACAATGTAGTTATATTTCAGTGTCTTGTAGTTATTAAATCCAATGAGCATGTTTATATTCCCGACTCAGATGTGCAAAACTATTCCACCAGAACTTTTGTCTAATTTTCATGTATCTAGATGCAGATTTGAAAAAGTACTGAACGGCAAATGGTAAAAAACACATCTTGTTTAATACGTACAAATACACATCAATGAAGGATCCAAAGTTAATGTTGATAGTATAAGCTGAGGTCAAGCCTTTCTAAAGTAGGACCATTTCTATTCAATTAACATCCCTGTGTTTTTTACTCTTCAGTTCTGAAAATAATTAACTTTTTGAGGAACTCCTGAACATAATGTGATTGATATGTTTTATATTAGGCATGTTTACGTCATAACTAAGAAATTTCGTTTCAGTATATTTTTTTATGACCCAACCTTAAGACCTTTTTTGAATAGTACATTTTTCAAAGCAATATTTAAGGGTTTAATCACTGAATTATACCTTAAATCTAGGTGGTTATTTATATGATGCCATACATTTATTTTTATCATCCTATACTTACCGTTGATTGAATATAATTGTAACATATTTATATTGTATACTGTTGGTTAAGAATGTTCATTTAGTCCGTTAAGGAAATAACAATGCATTTCACAATTATCCTCAGTCCAGCACCAGGTGATAGTGTTATATTATAAGCCCTACACTAATACATTTCGTTGGCAAATAACCCATGAAACACACTTATACCAGGGCCGTTACTGTATATCATTGTAATGGTGTTTTATTTTTAGAATATACTTTTTATTTTGTTAAAATATTATTATTCTAACAAAAACATCGCTCTATTTACACAATATTTTCTGAAACAAAGTTTCCTTCATGTCCAAATGGTAAAACTGTATCTAGACGTATACCACGTTATATATAGAAATAAGACGTATACTAACACACTTTACATACATTTTCTTATTTCATTGATCTCTATATTGTTAAAGCAAATACATTAAGTTTGTTTTCCTATTGCCTATTAGAAAAACATACTAAACAAAGTTACATTACGGAAAAACATTTGAAACATTTTTACTAATTGATTGAGGAAGAAGCGAGCTGGTCTAGTGGTATAACCTCGGACTTTGGAGAAGGTTCAAATTCCACCAATCACAAATGGACTGTATATTTTGTGATGCTGCTTGCGACTCTTTAAGACTAGCAATGTATATGTAGCAAGTAATATGTAAAACAGTTCTGGGCTAGAACCTAGGGTCCAATGAAGATTGAACATAACAATAAAAAGACTAATTAAATGAGAGAGTGTAATTACCATAACAAAATTAATACAAACTAGCAATTCTCAAGCCTAAACAACGAGAGCACCTACGGTAATTAATGAAACGTAGCTGTTTCGGTTAACAAAGGCTAAGTTTGGAGACGCAACGTAATGCCAGGAGTTCACTTCAGACAATTAATTAATTCGTCTTTTGTTATGAAACCTTTGTGCTTGGCTGCTTTTCATTAAGGAATTGTACGTGTTATTACTTTCATGGAATCAATATAACATCTAGTTTCACCAAATCATATTCAACTATACAAACTATATTTTAAAATTTAAAACTCTTGAAAGGCACCCTTAACTATACTCAATATCTTTTTAATAAAATACAATTTTTTTGTACAAAGTAGATGAGGTTTATTCAAAAAACCATTGTACTTCATGAAAATATATTATTTTCAACATGAACATATTTTTTGGGCAACAAAGATTCTCACGGTTCTATATATCCAACTTAAGGATCAGGGTAATTTTACTACAACAAACTGTTTCAATAAAAATATAGGGTCGCACTTGAGCTCATTTAAATACCGTTGGAAGTTAGTAACACATTTATTTTAGATGTAAAGTTTTCTCAAAAATCTCTTCACTTTTGGACTTTGACAGGGCGTGGTAATAATGACAAACATTTTGGTCCCGGGATCCCAAAACAAAAATAATAGATTTCCCTCAGGATTTCCTAAAACAGTGTTATTCGTCAGTTAAAGCTGGACATTCTTAACACTAAATTAAATCCTTTATTTTTAATCTATATCATTAGTTATCTTATTTTGTTTTCGTTTATACTGTAATATAATATTCCAAGTTAAATTATACCGATACATACATTTATTTTGTATATATATCTCGTTGTCTATGGCTCTTCTAAAGTAACATACACCTTTAAATAGATTATATTTATTTGTTTTAATTATTGAGTTAATTAATGATTTGTTTACTCCAAACAGAGCCTATTCGCAGCAACCGAGTATTATATCCCTACAGTGCAGTGTTGTTTCCCACAAGAGAAATTGTTTAGCTGAACACAACTCTTACTCGTACTTTGTTTGTTAAATATTCACTTTTTTGTTATCCACCTTTAATGGTGGTCGATGGCTCAGTTGGTAGCGTCACGGACTCCGAAACCTGGCCACTACCGCTTCGTCAGTACAGTTCACCATTGTAATGTACCGGCACATACCTTGATTTGCTGGATACGTTCCACGCACAGGTCTATGGCCTATGTGGATTGGCAAATGCAAGGTAAAAGAGGATGCCAACCTCTTCAAAAAATAAAGAATCTAACACATTTTTTTGCAGTAGACTAAAATCATTATAAGAATAAATCAACGTTGTGCAGCTCTTTTGAACCAGAATTTCTCATGTTATTTTGTGTACAAAACTTAAGATGAGCTAGAATTATTACGCATTTAGTATGGCAAACACATAATGAATCGTATGCGTTAATCTGTGCAATACAAACTCAGTTTAATGCCACAAACGTTGTGTTTACCGGTAGACTGAATCCAAATGTGAAACAGCTGTTGCTGCTTGTGTGTTTCGGGTGTGAAGGCCATATGTTTACTGCTTTATGTATTAAAAAAGGTAAATGGTTTTGTCTCCTTTTTATTTCTCAATATTCATTTTACTATGCTATACAAAATCTTCTAACATGTTTGAATAAATAATTAGCTTTTTAATTGATGTTTTGGAAAAAATCTTTCAATGTTGAAAACTGCTTATCGACTGAAATGTAAATCTTAGGTAGGTACGATCAACTATAAAATAAGTTATAGTTATTTACATTTAAAATGTATTTGTCTAATTATTCTGCACAGCGTAACTTTGCTGACTAGAGAGAATAGTGGGTACTTTCCTGTTAAAGGGAACATTCATTATTATCGATGATTTTTTCGATATATCGATATTTTTGTTTCCGATCAGATCTATTACAAATTGACAACAACTAACTGATCTTGTTTAGGCTGGGCTAAAATAGTCTATATGGATTAAGAAATGAAACTGTTCTAAGCTAACCTTACATAACCAACCAAACTTGCCGTACCATTTAAAACTTCCGTTTGGGTTTGATAATAGAAAAGGCAAGTTAAACACGGAATTTTTAAATGTTACAGCAAGTTTGGTTAGTTATGTTAGGTTATTTTTTTTAGAACAGGTTCATATACTGAACATTATTTATCGTAGTTGTCAGCTGATATGCTTCAATTTGTTAATATCGATATATCGAAAAAAATCTTCGATAATAATGAATGTTCCCTTTAACAGTAAAGTACCGAATAGTGTCTCAATTATAGGTGATACTTTGCGAATGAATAATAAATTATTTCCCCTAAAAATTTTATATAACATAGTAACGGTTTATGGAAATTTATTTGTTACTACTGACGTACGAATGAAAAACAGTCAAAACGTCGTTTCCCTTAGGTTATGTGGCTATTTACTAGGTGGTAGCTTTATAAAAATGCTGGTGTTAGTTATTAATAATTTATCAAATTTAAAAACGTTCGAAAATAAAACTAATAACTTGATAAAATTAAGAATATGCTATTTAAATACTGTACAAAAAGTATTTGGTTGAATTTTCAAATGTCCTTCTTCCATCATAAAATTGTGAAACTGAAGAAAATACTTTAAAGACACTTTTTATTCAATTTCAAGGCTATCCTATGGGAAATATCGTATTATTGTTTAGGGATTTAGGGACGCAAAAGTTAGTAATTTACTACCGCACCACCTGACAAAGGCGACCCCTTGACACAAAATAAAGAACGCTTTATCTTTATGATTATCATTAGGATTTCAAATCATATTTTACACCAATATATCTTCTATTGTATACTGGTTTATGAATTAAAGGCCTCTTTCAATAACTTTAAGCACAGAAAAAATTTACAGGATGAAAAGCATGAATATCCTCGTTTTTAGTCCCTAGTATCCTTCGTATTGTAAGTTTATTTATAAAGTCCTAGAATATTCTAGAATAGATAAATTATATTTTATTTGTTGGGATTTAATTTGAGAGAGCTAAAATTTAATTAACATTAAATTTTACAAATGAATTTTTAAATTTTTTAAATTAACATTAAAATTTTTAAATTTTGTTTGCATGTCAAAAACTATTTGTTAGATTATCTACTGGCAGACTAAGAGCGGAATGTTCGAACACGAATGTTATAAACCAGACATGATTGTAGGTTACTGGCTGCCGCTGATCTGCACAAAGTGAAGGAGATCGTACAGCATGAAACAAACAAATCACCCAAATGATTCAGTTCAAAATAATTAGAAAGTAACCTCACCTGTACTTACAACTGCTTTAACAATTAACAATAAAGAATACAAATAATAAAACTTAAAGTTTAGCATATAAAAATGTAGAATTTTACAATAGGTTCTGCTGTTTAGGTTTCTAGTTCTAAAATCTAAAAATTACCTATGGAATACGCAAACAAATTTAAAATATAAACATATAATTATCATTGCGTTGCCATGCAAAAATTTACAATATAATTTTCATAGATCCACCATATCGGAACAGACTTCTGTATACCGGTTAATGTCTAAGAGATTAACATAAAATAAGTTTAATTTTATAAATTCTTGGAGTTGATTTAAATATATTACTTGTGTAAAATTAACATATACAAAAGTGCTAGGAAAAATATAAAGTACAGTAACAATTAAAAACTTTGTGTGGGACTTGATAGTAAAACTTAAACATCCACAAAACATATTTTTAGAAGATAGGAAAATTTTAAATTAAAAGCCCTATTTCTTTGTTTTTTCTAGGTTTCTAATATTATGTCTAATTTAATTTCTAAATAGGTTTAGAGATTATGCTTTGTTCAATTATGAGGGTTATATTTTGCAATAGAAGCAAAACGTTAATATTTGGTTTATCCTTAACGATGTTATGGTTTTACCATTTAATGTGTTAAGTTGCACAAAAACAGGTTAATGTCATGTACACCTGTTTTAACAAAAGTAGTTTAAATAATTTTCCTGAATTGCAAGGCAAGTTTTGAGAAATGGTGATGTAATCTCCTTCCCAGCCACTTCAGACATGAATATTTAAATTTCATTTTGCCGCAATGTTTCGCGAGTTGTGTGATACTCTTGTTATTTCCCTTGTGACCGAGTTAAGGTTATTTGTTATGAGTAATGCTAGTACTTTGTTGACCACTCTTCGTATACGTCATAGCTTTGGAAAGCGAACCTGTCAAATATTTTCTGAATGATTGATATCATTTTAACTCTAATGTAAATGTTTTACTCCATAAAAAAATGTGCTTTTATCTATTACTTTTAGATTTCAATACACATGGGAATAAACCATTTGGATTTTTACATTTTGGTTTTGGTTTCATTATCATTGAAATGGGAAATAATGAAACACTTACTGAAAATATAAATATACATATTTTGGATATGAAATACTTCACTGATCAGTTTTTTTCATTCGGTGTTAAACCTGATCGATTACTCACCCTAAAAGATTTTCCATTTGTCCAAGTTCATTTGATTTTTCCAACTCCTCAAATTTATAATAGTTCTCGAATATTAAAATAACTTGGAGTCTCAATCAATTGGAATAAAGAAAGAGAAATAGAAATAGGAAAAAAGATTGATTGCAGCTCAGAAACCAAATTTTGCTGGAGCTTATACATAATATTGAGATCAAACATACCATCTAAAAACACAGAATTAAGAATGTATAAAACTATAACTCAACCAGTCCATTTATATGGCTCGGAAACCTTGCTATTGACAAAAAATCATGAAAGCAAACTCATTATTTTCGAGAGCAAAATTATGAGGAAGATATTTGGACCTGTAAATTAAGAAGGTATATGAGGAATAAAGAAAAACCGAGGGAACCGAGAATTATGCAAAGAACCGGACCACAGACTATAGAGTAAACCAAAACTGGGCGATGCGTAGGTCCTCGTTACCTCCGGCATTACATTATTCTATAGTCTGTGACCGGACATTGTAGTCATAGTAAAGCGTAGGCGACTGAGATTCTTATAAGGCCAGGTAAGAAGAAGGGGAAATGAAGTAAAACTGGGGGTTCATATATCAATATACTGAGTAAAAGTAAATCCGTCTGAAACCTATACCTTTTATTGTCCAAATACATAAAATGAATTTATCGTTTAGTGGGTATTTAAGATAACATGAGATCCTAGTTTAGTATTACTAATTGGTTAAATTTTATATTCCAAATATTTCATTAAAAAAATTCATTAATGCATGGATAATACTCTGAAATGTTTGGTGAAGAACAGCAATCGAAATTGAAATACCGCATCCTCATTGTACGTTCAATAAGAGGAATGTATCCTGCCTGTACAGTCTTTTATATGGTTAGGCATAGAATAATCATATATTTAGATTAATAATATATTAAGAAATTGTGATATTAAAGGGTTAGAATTTAACTTATTTAAAATTTGTTTGATTTTACAGCTGAAAATTGGCTAAAAATTTAGATGCGTTTGTTAAGAAGAAAAGAAACAACACCAATACATCAGGAATAAACCGTCTGTGTGTGTGTCTGTGTGTGTGTGTGCGCACTATGTGTTTATTCGTCGTGTGTTTGTGTGAATGTGAAAAAAATGTTACTGACGACCTTCATATGAAGTAATATCATCCTTGTACTCACCTGATGATGACCTCCTAGCAGGTTGAAACTAGTTGTGAAAACAACAATTGGATTGCAAGAATAAGGTATTTAAACCACTAGCATAAATATTAAAACCTGAAATAAAATCCAATAACATATAATGTATAAGATTATTTTCTAAACTACACTTATGGTAATCCTTAATCATTTATAAAAGTAATATCCTCTCTTGATTAAAAAGGAAATGAAGATGTTGCCCTGAAACATCCCAGCACAGAGTGGCTTCACTAATTAAGTTATCTTGTAGAGCTTTCAGTCTGGACGTGACTGCTCTTTCTCAGGACATTTTTATTCAATTTTAGCTAAAATATCTCATCGCAGTTCGATCGCAAACTATTATTCATGAACCTTTTTCTATGAGCTTTATATATATGTTAAAGTTAAATTTCATTATTAATGAATTGCAAATTATAAAGTAATGCACCATTTTAAAATAATTTTCACAAGGAGGTTTTAGCTTACTTTTTATTTTTGGTTTTCCCACCTACAACGCTTCGCTGTCTTTTTTGGTAGATTTGTTTTGCAGTTCGTCGTACAACTGACACATTCTTAGTCTTTTGATCTATTTGCACTATTACACAAAAGTAATTTAAGACCATCTCCAGTAACGTTTCAAACGAAACGATATATTTAGAGCATAGTTAAAGTAATTTTATATATCTAAGGTCAATTTAGAAATACTGTATATGCTATATCAATAATTATTTATTATTATTATTAATTATTATTTATTATTATTTATTATTATTTATTATTATTTATTATTATTTATTATTATTTATTATTATTTATTATTATTTATTATTATCATTATTTATGAAAATAATTTTAATTTATAAAGACGGGAAGTTTACGTGCCTAGTTAACTGTATGATTTGTATTCATTTCAAATCTTTGTTGTTCGTACATCCGTCTTGAGTTCTCGAGCACCCTCTAATTATGCAACGATGTAAAAAAAAGTAGAAAGTTGCATTAACCAGCTAGAAAACTAGAGTATTTAAGATTAAGTGGTAGCAAAAGGCGGTCGATTTTATCTGCTGTTTTATCTGTAATTGAATAGAAGAAATCAGAAGTGTCATCATCATTGCATTGGCATACACGATTGCGTGTAAAATAGGTATAATGTGAATTTAGGTCGCCAACTAACTGGCCTTGAATGAGTGAGTTCTACTACTTTGATGTGACAAAGTTTAATATGGAAACCAACGAATGTTTCATTATAAAATTCTGTTGCGGATTTTCTGTGATAGTATAGTATAGTAGCTCAGGAGTGTTTGATTTTTCTGTTGTGAATGGATAAATAAAATATTGTTTCTACGGCACTGAACAACATGTTGAGTTTTTAAAAACACAACAATTAGACAATGATTACTTAGAGAATGATAAGATAAGTTTAAGATTTGTTAGTATTATAACAGACTAGCAATGTTACAGCCATAGTTATAGGGTTAAAATACGCCTTTGTTTCTTCCCTATTTTATGATATAATTTTTCTGATTATATTATTGTGTGTTTGTTGTATCTTTTATTTCTTAAATTGAAAACCACGCATTTAAAATACGAATTCAACCAGAAAATAGAGACAGAAGCTACTTGGCAACAGGAAATTATTTTTCCACTTCAAAGAATTATTTAGGCTATATTGTTGTTGTAAAGGAAACAAATATCATTAAAATTAATTGTGTACGCAAAAATACTACTAGCTAACTTATGTACAAAAATACTTAACGTATAGTAAAATTTGCACTGTTATTACTTGCTTGTACCTAATTATTTATGAGTATTAATGCTTATAATTATTGAAATTATTATTTAAGGAAAAATTTATTGTCCAAAAGTGCAGATGCATTATCAAACTTGTAATGTTTTAAAACATAAAAAGTTGGATAGAAAAGTTTTTAGTACAGCATTGTTTTTATAAATAACATTGTAAATAATAATGTAAGGAAAAGAAGTGGTTTGTTTATACTTTAACAAATGTGTTACATTGTAAATGTGTATTTACGGTGTCAAGGTTCCCATTGGGTGGTCCCATGCAGGTGGCAATAATGTCAAACTTTTGCGTCCCAAAATCTCTAAACAATAACAGGAGATTTCCCCAAGGATTGTCTGAGAAGTGAATCAAGATGAACTTTCAAACTTTCTTACACGTCGGTCAAAACTCGCCATTTCACGTAATTTCTTGTACAATTGTACAAAAACTTGTAAATTAGTATATTCTTGTTGAATTTACATCGGAATAAGAAATAGTTTAAATTCAAGCAATTCTTGTTCATCACCCCTCAGGATTGTCATGACCTATTACCATACCTAAATGTAATTGTTATACTTTCCAAATAAAAATACAGCTCTAATAAGTTAGTGTGTTAGGCCTATTATTTATATTTAGTCATGGCAGTTTATTTTTTAAAGTTACACTTTAATACAATCCGTATTGTATGAACAACGAAATATGTGTTCACATTATCAAGTCCAGAGGCTAACTTCATTATTGATTTTCTTTTCAAATTTAGAAATTTAGAAACTTGACATTTTAATCTAATCAAAGCTTATACACCAACAATTTTTTCAGATCTTTTGTGATAAACTGGAACGTATGTACGATCTCTTACAAGTTACCGGTTTCAAAGAGTTTGCCACAAAGGCAAGATAATTAGCTACATGAACCGAACTTTAATCTTATCTGTGAAATATTCTCCCTTTGTTAACGGGGTTCACAGGCCTTTTGTCTGAAATATATTTTCCATCAAGATAAACAAATTTAAAAAGCAACTTAAAGTTAAAACAATATTCGATAAAAGATTCTTTGGTTATTGTTAGGAAGTTGTTTGGTGTTGTGACTCATACTGAACAATGGCACTACAAAGCACTTTATTTCCACAAACGTTGCGTTATCCGAAAGACTTAACCCAAATGTGATCCAGCTGTTTCCAAGAAAATTACCATTTCGTGCTTTGAAAGCCAAACCGTCTACTGATTCCAAATATTTATCATTGACATTAACCTTTTTTATAGTTTTAACGATAACAGCCACAATATCAAATCTTTTATCAACTTGGGAAAAGAAACATACATGAAACGTCCCTTTCTACAATCTGTTTATTAGGGAATGTTTATAAATGTAAAACTAAATTATTCTTGTAACCAATTTACAAAGCTAGACTGAGAAATGTCTACGCCTTCGAAACAATGTGTTAAATCAGTATACTGTAGTAAAAAAAAATATCAACTCAATTTATTCCTACTTTAGACATTACAAACTTAACAATGAAAATATAACTGAAATTAAATATTAGCCACCGTATAAGCTAATTTGTTTTGAGATTTAATTATTAATTATGTAATACACGGGCGCACGAATAAAACATTATATAGTTGTACTTTTCCTGCATTTGAATTTATCTGGAGTTAATTGAACGAAATACTTCAAATTATATTCTGTTTACTTGGTATTTTACCATATTCAAAATACGGTAACTATCATTATTATTTACTGAAATAATTCTCTATCAACTTGACTCTAGTCAAAATAAAAATAAAATAATGTTTCGGGCGTGTTTGTACTCATTATAAATTACAAAACTACTCCTTTAATTAATTCTCATAAATCTTCATATCTATATTTGCGTGAAAATGCTTCTTTTGTCTTACTTCTGATCTTGTAATCTCTCGCAACTCTGTTAATACTTACTATTCCTACAGTTTTTTCAGACTAAAGGGGTCCATTGTATCAAATACTTTCTATGGTCCGTAGAAACAGAAAGTGATATTTAACACTCATGTGAATGACCCATCTGGATACAATGTTTTTTTTTAATATGCGGAAATAGAATATGCTTATGCCTAAGTTTCACTGTTCATTATAATGTATGAACTTTTCCAATCATTAGTTATGACTAATGTCTTTGTGGCACTTTAAAAGGACTCTTTTCAAATGTTCTGATTCATGTTGGAAAGCGTGGGCAAAGTAACTAATTGCCTGCAAGTAAATAAAGAAAAACTTTACTTCCGTTAACTATTTACCTATAATGTAATTATTCTTATTATTTAGAGGATGGATCTTTGGTTCATATGGAGATAATTCAAGATAAAAGATCCGTGGGCGTGTTGAGGAACGATGTATTAGATGTCTGCCGACAGACTAAGAACGGAGTGGTCAAACACGAATGTTGTATAACAAACAGACATAATTGTAGGTTACCGGCTGTCGCTGAGTAGACGTATTGTCAGAGAACTTTGCAACCCCAAACAAACAAAAATATGATAATAATCTACTTGTGATATCAATGGCTGATAGTAGTTTACCTATACGCAGAAATGATATCAATATCTGGAGTAACCTGTTTATATTAGTGCTACAAGATATATTTCAACTTCTTTTTTACAACAAAATATCATCTTATACTGAGTAAAAATATAATATCAAAGATATATTTTGATTTGTCAACCAATAAGCTGTTAATTTTATCGAAATACATGTTAATGTTGGTTTAATAACAACTAAATATTAAAATGAATTAATTAAATTTAACTTGGTAAATAAACAAGTAAATCAACAAGCCTCAAGCATGTTATAGAAAAGTAATAATACATAAACATTCAATGGTGTTCAAAGAAAAATCTATCTAATTACTGTGGGGACCTGTCGAAGCCATATGGTCGTCCAGTAATACTTAAAAACCATACATGAATAATTAATCCAATATTTTTTTTTTTTAAATAATTCCATAATATGCAAATTACAAAATTGCCTTTTCGTAAACTCATGTAGGCCTACATCACATTTTATCTTAAGATTTGTAAAAGGCCATTAAGGTCAAACTCAAACATAAGCAAAACAATAACAAATGGAAACGTATTCATGTTAAAGGATGTGTAAGGTTTGTAGAAACCGAACTTACTGTATAATATTTTAAATGAAATTGATGGTTTGCGCTTTGTTCCGTTACAAGGATTATATTCCTACGAGTTGTGTAAAAAAACTATATTTAATTTACAATAAACCTTTTCTTCTTTTGTAACTATTGTTTTATTTTTACGTCTGTCTATAAAAAATATCGTCATCTTACAAACGGGGGTTTCAGAGTTACTATAAGATATAGTATTAAAAATCTATACAGGTATTTTAACGAAACTAGTTTGATTATTTTCTATCCTGAATTATAAAGAAGTTCGTCAAGATAACGATGTCTTCAGTAATCTCCTTCCCCACTACTTCAGACATGAATATTTAAATTTCATTTTGCCGCAATGTTTCACGAGTTGTGTTACTCTTGTTATTTCCCTTGTGACCAAGTTAAGGCATATTGTTATGAGTAATGCTGGTGTGTTGTTGCACTGTCTTAGTCTGAGTAATGAAGCTGGAAAAACCTAATATTACCAAAGTAATTTTTATTTTTGACTTGGAGTTTTTATTTATCATTGCATATTTAAGTCTTAGTTTAAAGCATGAGGCTATTATAATATTTTCAATCACTTGTCCTTCATACATTATTAAATTCGTTTGAATGTAGATATATTTCGTTCTTTCGTGTATTTTAAGCTTCTTTATCTCGTCCATAAAACCTAATGGATAAATCAATTTCATTTTAAATCAAACACAAAATAACGAGAAATACTTAATGCCTGAGGCTACGAGGAATAGTAATAAGGACATAAAAACGGTATCAACAAGAAAACAAAACTGTGATGGTAATGCCAAGGCTTTATCTGCTGGTAACACAATAAGTTCGTAAAAAGTATCACTAAGCAAAACTGTTTTGGTAAATGTTTAAGTTACGGAAAGTTAAAGCCACGAATGTTAAAAGTTACGTAAGTGCATGTTAGAGCATGTTATGTTATCAAAGTCAGATGTGTTAGACCGATAACTATATTTAGATACATAAATCTCTCTAAAGCTAAGTATATTTTAACTGCACTGTGGTACGTGTGGTAACTGTAACGTCAGTACCATACGACCCAGTGACCAAGGGTCTGAGCCAGATGTTATGTTTGTGTGTTGTGGCTTATGCATCAGTCGGGGACTAAACTAAAAACAAGTCTCACTATTCACCGTATACTGTTCAAGATGCATATATTGATGAATAGGTGGGAAATTAGTTTATGCTTGATCTTAACAAAGTAAAAAATATTATACTATCCTTTATTGATTTGCCGCTAAACGATTTTTACGATCAGTCCTAATCTTATACAAACTCAAAACTATATGTTTGTAAATTTTTCTGAAAAATTTGTTTGTTATAGGGTTGGTACTGTTAAAATAAGGAAAAATACTGTGTAATAGGTAAAACTATTCTATTAAAATATTTAAAAAGTAGAATAACAATTGTTTAGAACAACTCACATGTCGACATTCACAATCCTTTCACAATAAGCTTTTCCACTTTGTGTGGTGTGTTTGTTATTGAGCCGCTGGCATAAACGTGTTTTTATTAAAACAACCTTGTAGTCTGGGTTATTATATTTTCTCTGGCTTTGGTAAGAGTCTTTTGTTTGCTGGTATCATGTTTGCTAATATATTTTCTTTTTATCAACTAATAATGTACTTAATTTTAACAAGACCTTTGAGCATACATGCAGTAGATTGGTTTTAATTTGGCATACATGGTCTTTGCATAAATTTTATAAGTCAAATAGTTGAAAAATAGATTTTTAATTAATTTGACTTTACAAAAGATTCCACTAAGACCGACTGAATTAGTTGTTGATGACCAAACGGATATGTAATATTCTAATATATCGTGGCCATAGTATTAGAGTAGATAAAGTTATATTAGCTACTCTTATTGTATATCTTAAATTTTTTTGTACAAGTCCTAAATAATGTCTAGGTATTTCCTTTAATCCATCCCACTAGCCAAGGATTAACTGTTGTGAATGAGAAGGACATTTATTTCGGCAGTATTTGTTTTGTTGTTAATTATGTATAGCAGTGATAGATTTTAATTATTAGTTGTAATATATAGTGATAGATTGAATATCAATAAGATATTATACCAGACGTCATTAAGCAAGAAAAATATAAACTTGTCAGTAAGACAAATTTAATAAATTATAGCAACTGATCTAAAAGGGCTATTGTCGATGATACTGTAATATATTTAACTGAAAGACTTCTTAGTGTTGAACGATAAATCAGACTGTAAACTAACATAATATTTTTCTATCCTTTATTAAGTTGTAAACATCACTAATTTCATGATCAGTAATTGTATATCTTATAATCCAAACGCGTTGTACTCACCAAAATGTTAACTATGACAACTCCGGAGTTAACCTGCTTTATGCCTCAGTAGAATATACAAAAATAGAATGTACGTACACACTACATAAGTACCTGATTTGTCCATGGCATTTCATATAACGCCAAGCCAAAGGGTAGTAGGAGAACACATGATTCATTAACTATTTGTTTATTACAGAGTTTACATTAGGAGAGCATGTCAAGTAGTCAAAACAACAGTTACAACACAACATTAGGTTACTACGTACATCACTGCAGTAGCAACAGTGACATTTGTGGAGAGATTATTTTGATGAGATCTTTATTATCATGTATCTCTGTATAATGTATCTGGTCCAAAAGGGTGTATTTGAGGAGGTACCGTTATCTGACGGAAAAAATCACAGAATGTATGCATGTCTCATTAAAATAGATTGTTTCTAAGTTTTTTTTTTAAACTTACGATATACATTTCAGTATGCAAAGCAGACAGGAAAAATGTATTTGGTGAGATTTTTTGAACAAGAAAATTAAAAGAAATTGATGCTTAATTTTTTTTTCAATTATCAGATTAGATGGCAAGAGGCTCTTCCCTAGCGTATAAAATATTTTAAAGATCCCCATTTCATAATATGTTAATGAAGCCACGGTTTGAATCCTGTAATATGTTAATGACAAAAGCCGAGATCCAGTCTCTCTCAAATGTGTCCATGTTTATTTATTTGTTATTTATATACCTTTAAACTTTTAGGCTTTGATACGGTTTACCACGGCAAAGAACGTGAAATATGAACTGATAATATTTAATTAGCTTCACCAGCAAATTATTTATTTTTATATGACAGACCACAGATCAACCAATGGACAAAATGTATACAAAGTATTAATTATTTCAGTTAGATTCTAATTAAATACAAGTCTACTTGTTGGTAATTTATTTTGATATTTAAATTGTGATATGGTAATAATGTATTTACTTTTGTGTTTTCTCGTAATCTGACACATAAAGCAATGCTTGTTTTTTGTGAGTTTTTCAACGGCATTACACTTTCCGGATGTTTATTGAAATTTTCTATCTCGGTCATGTAAGTAGGTATATCATCATTAAGTAACAATATAAATGTTAAACAATAATATGTTGTCTGGCGTCAATGAATATAATATTTCCATAAAAAAATTAAAAGGTTTATATTTTTAACTTAAACATACACCAAGACCAGATGGCACTGTTTTATGCTAAACCCTACGCTAACACAAAGTGTTTGCAAATTACACATGAAACATCCTCACACCTGGTCCATTACTACTGTATATCATTGCGGATATTGTGAAATCTTGTTATGTTGGTTTATAAATATGCATTCTTTACAAATAGGTACCACATATTATTATATATTTTTTATAAACCTTGAAGTAATAAGTTAGATTGAGTTACTAAAGTAAATAATGAAAACTATGAGACAAATCACAGGGTACAGGTTGGTTTTATAACACCATATATACGAGAAGTGTGAAAACTGTTCTCATGTTTTGACGTGAATCAACGTGGTAAATAAATTAAAACGGCCAATAAAAATAATTTTTGAAAAGTAATCCTTTATACTATATATATTGGAATTTGATGAACCAAACCTGCATAAAATTCTGTGCAGTCTAAAGGGTAATGTTAAGACGAAATTTCACGTTACATAAACAACTTTAGAAAAAAAAAACATTTTAACGCTATTGGTATTTGAGTGATATAAAATTGCTTTTAAATGTAAATGTATGATTCCTTTTCTTATGAAAACCTGTTAATCGAGGCGCGTTATACTATGTTTACCTAAAGTTTAGAATTGTACAATGGACTGTTAGTAAAGATTATTGTATTATTTCAAAGGAAAGGATCTAAAACATGATGGAAGTTCAATCAATCAAGAGATCAACTTTTAAATACCTACGTAAATCTACAACTAATGCTTGTTTCAACATACTGCTTCACATATTTTTTGATCTACTAAAAAGATATTCAATTGAAAAAGGTAAACCTAAACATCAATGAATTTTTTATCAGCTTTTTATACACCAATAAGTGGTAAATTCAAATATTGATACAATTCAATTCCACCCATTTTTTCTATTAAAGATTTAATAGGGTTGAGATTAAATGAATGCCAAAGTTTATACAGCCCAAAAGGGTTTTACAGCCCATTGGAGTCTTATCAAATATTTATTTAACATCGACAGAAACTTTGCCAATTAAACCAACCAAAGTGTTCACCAAAGATAAGCCTGCAGGAATAATAACAATAACTCAAGATGAATTACTTGCAAACTATCTCTTCAGTTGGCTATTTTAGTGCGCTTTGAGATCATTTAATTTTATTAACTGCTATGTATACCCTTTCTATGGTATTACTGATAAAATAACTGTGGTTTAAGGGTAAATTATATGGATTAATATTATTTTGTGTTCTATACAACAGGCTTTTTTAAATTCGCCAGTAAATACAACAGTAGTGTATATTCAAAGTTCAATTATGTAAGTCAACTTTGTAAGTAATTTGTCGTGCATTTAAAATTTGCTTATCTGTCTCATAACAAAACTGGGTACAGTAGAATGTGCAATTCGTGTTTAAAGTATTTTTATAATCTACTAAAATGAGATTAAAACACGACAAGCTTTGTGCGTCAAATGTTGTCTCCTTAAAAATCGTGTTTTTTACTCACTATTTGCAAAAACAACTGTTTTACTATTCTAGTTGTTATTTAGGACGCCAACGGATATTTTTTAACCTCTTGATTAGAGAGGAAATGAAGATGTTGCACTGAAACATCCCAGCACAGAGTGGCTTTACTAATTAAGTTATCTTGAAGAGCTTTCAGTCTGGACGTGACTGTTCTTTTTAAGGATATTTTTATTCTTAGCCAAAACATTCCATTAACCTCAATTGTAATAGAGTTTCTCAATATTTTATCTAGTTTTTATTACAAATCTTAAAGTGTATTTTATACAGTTATGATTTATAAACGATCGTGCACCTAAGTATTTCATATACACTAATCTTGCTTTACTAAGGAAGATTACATATCACGGGACTAATGCGTACAGTAGTAATCAGTTGGTAGAGAGTGATTCATAAACTGATTAGATCACAGAACTTCTAGCCTGGGGTCACAGGTTCAAATCTCGTAAATCATCTTAAACTTTATTCCAAAAATAGCATCGAACCTCCGTGATCCGAAATTTAACGAATCAAAATCTCTAGAAAATATAACCGTATATTAAGCTATGAAAATTGTATCTGTAATCTCTCTTTGTTATAAAAACTCTTATAAATGAAAAAAATCCACTATTTCAATTGTTCATGTATCTTAGAGTCAAATTGTTTTTCAATAAAACTAGAGGACCCATGCTGTTCTGCAGCGTTGAAAATATGATATCCGAGAAATAATCAAATGTATGACTTTTGATTGAGTAATACAGTATATTGAACTTGACTGATTCAAATTATCAAAATCTCAAGTTTAAGCTTATAATGTATAATTATTTTGAGTCTACGACATATAAAAAACTTAACTTGGGCAGTCTAGTATTGTCCTTGGCCGGCCTCGCGCGATAGTACATGTTTTTTGTGAATCTAAATACTTCCGTGTGTGTTTATGTGTAATGTATTACTGACAACGACAAGTGCAGGAAGATATGTTTGACAGTTTGACTACTGAAGATTTGGAAATGGGGTTTTAACTCCGAAACTATAGTCATCACGAAAAATATAGTTTTTATTGACGACAGGTTAGCAACCTCATTTTATGTGTATAGAAAACGTAAACAATACTGAAGCCCTTGATTTTTATTCATAGAAAAACCTTATGAAAAATTACCTTGGTGGTTCACCTTGCATTTGCTTAAACTCGACCGATTTCAATAACTTACCTTATAGCTTAAATTAAAGCCGGTATTTCACTGAAAGTTAGACAAATTATATAGGATTATATAATTGTGAATGGTAAAATACATCTTAAATTTAAATAAGAATTCAAAAATAAATCAAATTTATGGTTTTGTTCAAACAATACAGTAGATATACTACATATGTCGATGCTTTATGTGAAATCTGTGCGTTCATATCTTCAATTTGAGACCTTAATCATGGAAACCCGTTTGGGTAGAAGAGCCAAACGAACTCGGAAAAGATAACCCAAATTTAACTCCCTTAAAAATACATGGGAAGCAAATTTCGTTTACGTATAAGCCGAGTTGGACTGTAGATTGATAAAAATGCCGATGCGTGATGAAATCTGTGCGTGCATACTTCTCTTTGAGACTGATCATGAAAATCGATCGGGTAAAAGAGCTAAACGAAGTTTGAAAAGAAAACAAAATTTTTTTAATATATAAGATTCTCGCCTTAAAATTAATTCACGATCTTGAAATTTTAGGTGATTGATACTAGTTTAAAAACATATATTTCGCAAGACGATAATGAAGAATTGGACATAACTTTGTATTTTGAACGCGAAAAGAGAACATATGTTACGCTCGAACTCCGGATTCGGTAAACATTTCGGACTGAATTCGGAGTTTGAGTGTAACAATCGTCTCAAAGGATGATTTAGAAGGACAAATCAGTCAGTCGATCTTGTTTCAAACAATGTATGATTGGCAAATTAATAGGTGGAGGGAAAGGTCCAGTGAATGTTAAGCACAGTGCCTTGTAATCATTTCCTTCCTGTTGCTCGTCAAGTCTGTTTTCAGTTCTTGAACGCCCTGTACTTATGTATTCTGGTCTTGTGAGGGCTAATGAATCAGTTCACTCACGTCTTGTATGTGTGTAAGATTTTTTAGCTTTAGCAATAAATTATTAATATAATATCAACATATGTGTGATACCCTAATTATTTACAAAAACATATAGTCGAGTAACATGAGACAGGTAACTTCTTGTTGAATTAAACAACTGTTATTTCAGTCAAACTGTCAGAGGAAAAAACATTTTGTCGTGAGTTAGGAATCAGGAATATATTTTCAACGGATGATTTGAGATAAGTTTTCATATCAACTTAATCAAATTGTACATGGAACAAGAAATAACCTTATTCTAAGCTATTACAATTACAATTCAAATGAAGTAACAGAATAGAAACTAACGCTAAGAGATGCTGGGTTGTCTTTACAGCATCTGGTCTATATAGATTGATAGTCAGCATATTTGTTACAAGTAAATTATTGTAACTATCTCATTTCTAAATGAGATCAGAGGATTATCTATCCAATATAATTGGTTTTTAATCAATAACACATGTTATGCATGGGACAAACGTCAAATAATTTTTATATTTTATGAAAAACATCTTACCTGTGACCTCTATCGCATTATTTATTTATAGAGATTCACTAATATAGGTAGTGTAAAAATATCAGAATGCCATTTATGAAAAATCAGTTTGCATGTTTGTTTAAATTCACTTCCTAAATTTAAAAATACTTTTCAACTCGGACACGAGAAAGAAGTTACTTAGCTACAGGAAATTATTTTTCCACGCCAAAGAATGTGTTTGGGCTTCGTCCTGGAGGAGTTTATTATTATGAGAGTGAGTTTATTAACAAATATATAACTATTTAGTATACCAAGCATACAAATAGTATTCTTGGTAAATAATAGTTTACAATTCCTCAAATGTCATAACAATTTAGATTTACAGAATTTTGTTCGCAAGTAACACCACATGTCACAACCTAAGTTTACTTCTTAGTTAAGACAAAAAATATTAAGTCACTAAAAAATATAAGCATTAAAATTATGTTTCTAAAATGACATTGGTTTCTTAATATGAAAATATAAGGGTGTCCGGATATTATGGTAAAATATTTTAGCACATATAGGGGTAAAAATAAGAAAAAGTTTGATATACACATATGTTCTTAAGTGCTTTATTTTCCATATTTTTTACATAATCTATCCTATATTACAAACCTCCTGAGGTATTAAATTCAAACTTGATATGTGCATGTCGAATATCAATTTGTGCTTCGGTATTGAGTATGAAGTTTCTACGTTGTATAATTTCAAAATAGCGACTGTTTTTTTCAGGCTAAACATTTTTTTTTAACACAAATTTTAAAAACATTTTACTATTGTCATAAAAGTTTATTTTGAACTTAAACTTAACTTATTAAGAGTTTTAACTCTGATAATAAAGATTATGGTGATCGGACAACTAGCAGTGGGGAAACTGCAGCTTTTCCGAACAAAAAAACACGCTCATTTCGTACCGCATGTTAAAAATACGCGTTGTTAATAAACTAAATGTCATGAATATTACTGAATTAAAAGTTAATTATTTTGATAGTAGTTCGTTTTAATCTACTTTGGTTTCCTACTGCAAATTAATATGCTATACCAACATCAATGTAATTGACAGTTGACAGGCTAAACCAGATTAAATGGCATGCACATTGCACAGGAGTAGTTCGCTGAACCTACTGCAGTGGCCTCCAATGAACTATGTATTTGACGTAGGGAATAGAGTTAGTAAACATCACATCCTTACGTAAAATATCATACCCGTTTTGTGTTTATTTTATGTTAATTACGTTTTAGTGAAATTATATTGACTCCATGTTAATATAAGTTGGGGAAGCTGGTCTAGTGGTAGAGCTCGAGCTTCGGAGTCTAAGGTCCCGAGTTCAAATCCCGACAATTACCAATGGATGTTATATATCTGATAATGCTGTGACCCTTTAGGACCAGTCTGAATGAGTAAAACAGTTCCGGACTAGAACATAGCTTCTTAGGGTATGAAGGTGGGACATACACATTTTTTTTACGTTAGACTTTACAGCCTGCGTTGTTCTTTAGTGTGGTTTATTGTTTAAGATTATTTTTTCTGAAAAAAAAACTAGGCTGTTTGAATAATGTCAAGAAAAATATGGGAAATAACAATTTGATATCTGAGTGAACCGGACTGAACTAGACTTAAATCTTCGTGCAGCCTCAAAATAACGTTAAACTGTGAAAGAGCAAGTTTAATGTATTACATTATTTACATGAACTATTATACATATAACTACGAAACCAACCGCCCTGTTTACGGAATATTCATCAGCGCAGTTTCAGCTAAAGTGTTTGCGTCTGACATTCTACATCAGTCAGCCTATCAGACGTGTCTTTGGTTCTCTTCTCTTACTAAATAACATGTCACATGCAAACTTCGTTGTACCCCACAACCGTCACCTGAAAAATATTGTTTTATAAAATTCTAAGATATAATTTTATCACTGAAAGTATTAGTCTTGAAAAAAGAAACATGTTCTCACATATCAGCTAAAAAATTGTTATAGTTTGAGTATAACATATGCCAGTTGTCGTGTTAAGATTGCGATGAGTAATAAATATTAACTGTAATAAACATTGTATGATTGGTCTTTTTTTGTAATAATTGTATATAATAATTGTAATATTAACTTATAATAACGTATGAAGACTTTAAATCCGTGTCTTACTGTATAATTAACTTTTGAGAATATTTTTACCCTTTTATCTTCAATTTCTTACTCAACATCGACAGAAACCTTGCTAATCAAATTAACGAAAATTGTCACGAAAAGTAAGACTGCATTTTTAAGAATAACTTAAAATAAACTACATAGTCATACTTGCAAACGGTATCTTGTGCTCGATGCATTATGTTCAGCACTTAAGGTTACTTTGTATTGTTTATAAACTTGAAAAAAAAATACTCTTAATATTAGCAGACGTTATTAGCTTTCGGGAAAACTAGTATTTAATTGAAAAGAACGAATATAATAAGGCATCATACGATTTTAAACCATAGTTTTGCATAAACCAAGAAATTAATTTTCTTAAACACCACTTGACAATCTTCTTGGACAGGTGTTAAGTTCCCGTGCTTGCTGCCATGGTGTTCACTTTTATCATTTAATGTTTATCCTGAAATTGTAGAAGTATCGAAGTTTCCTAGTATAATTTTATAAACAAAGCCACACGCCGCAGAAGATATCAGTCATTTTATGTTGACTTATGACTAAATTTGATTGTGTGTCTTACATAATTACATAATGCAGCTGGCGCATATTATTCATTGATTTATTATTAACATGTCCCTGCTTTACTCACAAGAAAAGGCTATCCAAAACCTATTTACAAAATGTACCAATAATATAATACTCCATTTAAAATGAATCGTAAAACGGAATCGAGAAATTACACCATTCAAAACACAGCGGAACTTAGAAATTATTAAATATGTATGGAACTGAATGAAGCTCCTTGGACTGTGGTGAAACTTGTTACCGGTGCGGATTAGATCTGAATTATATATTGCGTTGTGTCTACAGAACCTTCTTAAGACAGCCATGTATTTTGAGATTATTATAATAAGTTGAATTTCGATTAAAAAACGTTCTTCAGTAGTTCATGGATAGTAATAAATATTTTATTCCCTTATTACATTTTCGTATTGTTGATTGTTATATATATATATTTGTTCAGTTATTGATTTTTATACCAGCTTTGTATGGCCTACATTAAAATTAAACTCATAAATTGTGTTAACTCTATACATTTTGTTGCTAAACATCAATTATCTGCAGGAATGAACAGTAAAATTAAGTTACATAGACGTTTACGTACAATCGTCATATTGACGTGCTGCAAAATGTTCAAGGGGTTGGAGACAATAAAAGGCAACCTTAAATGAGAGATAAGAAGAAGCAGCTGGTAAGAGATATTTGACACATCTGTTCTCAGACTGATATTGAGGAAGGGACAAAATGAAATTCCGGAGCTATTTATGTGGCCAATCTTGTAACTGATGCTACGACAAACCTTAATCATTGAAGTTCGTTAAAACTATAAGCGACTAATTTGCCGATAGGACTGGTATTGTTATTTAAGTTTGTCTTTTAATGACAGAATGATTGAACTATATATGTAGTTTAGAATGGGTAAAATACAGTTGTGATTAAGTTAATAAATTATTTTTTTAAATTTGGAGTATTGTTTCTATTTAATTCAATCTAGTCAATTTAATTATTTTGGAAATTTTATTTGACATAACAAATCATATTCACTTAGTGCTGTTTACCTAGACGTCCATCAATGGTGATTTTTATCAGTTTTTCTCTCTGACCCCGTCCCGAAAAAATACTCTTTATTGTGAAAAAACACTCTTCCTAAATTGATGTAAAATCATGATCGTAATAATTATATCAACTTTTACATGAAGATCGTAAGAAAAAGCCTTACTGCTATCAATGATAATTGATTATTGTTACAACTAGAATATATTTAAAGGAGTAAAAAGAATAATAATTAAAATTCGTAAATTTATAACTCGTTGTGGAATGTTATGAGCTAGCTTTAGAATACCAACATGAGTTCTTTACTTATAAGTAATTATTAAAATGTTGCCTCAAAAATGGAATTCATTGTTAAATGAAAAGTGTTTTTCATCCATCCAAAACTGAATATCCAAAGATTAAAGAAAAGGACAAGCCTCAAGCATCGCTCTGTAAGACACTTTGCATACATTGTAGTCTACGATCTCCCTTGAAGACTCAGTGTTGACAGTTTCATCAAGAACTTGGTCGTCTACTAATGTGAAATCTTTTGGCAAATCTATGCCTCTTCGACTTTTTACAAACTTTATTGGCTTGGTATTAGAGATTCTTAGACTAAGTGAATTATTTGGGTGAATATTAACCATGTAAACGTGATCAGTAACTTTTTTATCCATCAACCCGAATGTTCCAAGGTCAGGTTTAATAGTACTAATTCAACGTAGTAAAATTAAAGTACTTTATATAAAGTAAGTACTTTATATGAAGTGGTACTTTGTATAGAGTACCTTTGATGATATAAGTAGTATATTAGTCTAGAGCTTTCAATGAATAGGATGAATCGTCTGATATTCCAAATACAATAATTTCGTTTACAATTTTGTAATTGATAGCTACTCAATAACAAGGGGTAATGTTTATAAGCCACTTTATAGTATGTTAATTAATATCTATTTAAATTTTCAACTCAAAATCAGTTTATAATTTAGTTTATTAAAAATAAAAAATAAACAGTTTAAAAAATCTAAATTGTAAATCAATCTTGACTATAAAATTTATGAAATTACCTAATTAAACTTTAAAATGACTTCCAATTGTATTAAGCTTCTTTTTTACAATTTAAGGTGTCTTTGATGAAATATTTATGCAGATCGAAATACCTTACAGCTTTTCTTAACAATTTGGAAATGTAAGATGCCTTTATGATTTAATTGCAGTACGTACAATAAATTTAATCGTGTAAATTTTCAAATATTTATTATAATTAACGCAAACTGAATTTGTGAATGCTGTTCCTCCGAATAGGTATCACAAATTTGCATGATAATCCAACATAAAGGACACTATTATACCCTATGGCAAGTTCTTGTTGGACAATGAGCTCTTTGTAGTATAGACTTCACTTGTCCTCGAGTCCTCAACTAACATTCATTTCCTTGGGCTGGTATAAGCAAATCTGATCCATTTATGTTTCATCGTTGAATGAGTCTTTGTCGCATTATTAAGTTATGTCATGATTCCCGCGCTTTTTAAAGGCATAAGTTTTCGTAATTTTCTATTTAAGTGTAAAATGCAATTACTAATTAAAAACGGAAAAGAAAAAGAATTATAATTGACTTTATAGCATATTGCAGTTCAATGGCTATTCTATGATTTAACTATAATGTTACTACAATTAATTTTACAGTTTCAAACTATATTCGTTTAATACCTGTTTCTGATGTAATATCGACAACATTAGTGATTGAGATTTTATGGAAAACGTAATACTGATGATATTGTTTTAATTGAGTGTAATAAATTAAATGGACGCCTGCATTGTTGAACGCGAATTAAAATCATCAGCGTTGTAACAGGTTCTTTGTTATTAGTTGTAATTGAATTTCAGTAATTTTGGTTCTACAATGGTTGAAGCCAGATGAAGAAGTGTTAAAAGAATTGTACTAAATGTTTTATATCTCTGAATAAATTTCCTGCAATTAATTTTAGACATACGCTTATCAAACATTTATTGGTAAACGTACTAAACGAATTAGAACTATCTATAGTAATTTGTATATCTCAACTTGGGTGTTTTGTTTAAGTATGTTCTGCCATTTCGTCAAATGCTTAGACAAAATAACGGAAATTTTTTCGCTGGTTCAAACCATACTTTTTACCCAGGCAAAATAAAAATAACCTTGTCTTGGAATTAAGAGCTTTACTAATAACGTCATTTTAAAACTTGGTACAAGACCGACTTACCAACCCAATAAATATAAAAGAATTATGTAACTTTACAACTTTTATCTTTTATAAATACATTTAAAATAATTATTGCCGGTAAAAAATGTTGTATAGTGGCTATTATTTGTCAAATCGCAATCTAAACACCTAATAATAAATTTATTTCACAAATCAATAAGGTAAAGGACGAAATGCTTTTGTTACCCTAATATGCTACTTTAGTATGAACCATTTATAATTTCTCGCTTACTTGGAATATTTATTCGATTCCGGTTGGTTTGAAATTACTGATTTATTTTAAGGTAACTCTCATGAAGCTAGAAAGATAACTCATTAAATTGTTTTTAAAATTTTAACGTAACATAGCAATCTCTGTATTCTTTGTGATTTTAAGAACGCCCTGTAGACACAATGCAATATATAATGCAGATCCAATCCGCACCGGTAACAAGTTTCACCACAGTCCAAGAAGTTCCATTCAACGTGTATACATATTTAATAATTTGTATACATATTTAATAATTTCTAAGTTCTGCTCTGGTTTGAGTGTTGCATTTTTTCGTATCGTTGCATTGAAGTGTTGCGTTTAGTAAGCTTTAGATATACATCCTTCATCCTTATCCTTTTTCCGTCCTATACCCTTTTTTGAATTCAGTTAAGCTACCTCCGTCAATAATAATGTAGTAGCCAGCGTGTGACCACATCTTTCCAACGTAATATATTTCCAGCTTGATATATTTGATAGAATGGTAAAAAAATGTCATTGATTTGGTTAGCTGTTTTTAGATTAAGTGAAACGTGTGCGTTCAGGTGCTTGTTAACTCTATAATATGAATACTTTTCACCTTTATTTATCTGGTAAAGTTGACCAGGGAAAGACATAATCTCCACTTCAATTCTCATGTCACCATCTCAATGGAGACATATGGTGGTTTTGTGCAGTCAGGAAATCGCCTTATTTATCTTCTGACCCTTTCTCTTCTTTCTTCTCCTTTCATAGTTGTGTTTATGTTATAATTAGTTTGTTTCTTTAATTAATGCTTATTACATGTAAATAAAATAAAATAACTGGTATGTCCTTGTATTTACAATTAGAATTTACTAAAGTAAAAAAAAAACGTTTCCTTTTTAGGTTACACAAGGATTTTACACTTCAATAAGTGGTCATAATTATAACAAGTTCGACTTTCATTTTGTTTTACGATACAAAATTTAACAATGTTATTTGTTGATAATACAAGGTAGTGTACTCATTACAAAACAAATACTAATCCACACTATTTAGAAGTTTTAAGGTTTTTCCTTGATGAATAAAGGTTAACATGTTTTTAAGTTAGCAAACACAGCTCATAAATTGGATACCTTAAAATAGTGAAAAAGATTAGCGTGATATAAGTTACCGTTGTAGGATTTCGTGTATACAGTGTGTTATAAAAGTCCAAAAACTGTTAAATATTTCAAAACATAGTAAAGACAGAACTAACAGACTTAAAATCAAAATTATTAATCAAAAAAGCTATTTTAAAACTCTGTGATGCGCTACCTTGTCAGTAGGGTCAGAACTAAATAATAAATGAAAGCATATGTTGTAGATGCACACAAACAAATAAACTATGTTGGTAAAATGCAATGCTGTAATCCTAAACACAAACTGACGATCAAGTGAAAAATGGCAGCTATTCAAACATTTCTTGAATTTCCTAAATAATTGTACGCTACCTCCTCATCTGGGCACCCGCTAGAAGTCGGAAGAAAATCAATAATTGGAGGCATAGAATACGAACCTAATTTTACTGTTTTATATACAACATTAAAAATTCTAAGCTGTTGCGTGACTATTCTAACACAATACATTTGTTTTTCTACTATAGTTATGACATGAGGATAATCAAACTCTGCTTAAAACAAAACAAATACACTCGAAAGCATAGTTTTTCAGTTTTTGACGCAAAAGCATTCGTTGTATTAAAGATGGTCGGCAGACTAACGCCTAGACATGTTTTAATAACCGTAATTTAACTACGCTGAGCAAAACAAAGTATCTGCAGCGTGAAAATGTTTTAATTAAGTAACAGGATTGTTTGTTTTTTTATTCTCTCTGGTTTACTGCTGTATCATACAAACGTTAAGCTAGCTTATAACAAAAAAATTTTGAATATATTTGTGATGTGTTTCCATTAGTATTTCGCTTCTAAAAAACCTGTCTTTTTACGGGTTTTCATGTTTAAATTAAAAGGATTTTACTAAAACTTTTATTAATATACAAAGAAGTTAAACGATAAATGTTTGAATTGAAATTGTTTACAAATTTAGATTTTACAACAATGATATTTTGACTCCATTACGCAACATGATTTTTGATACAGTAGTTCTAATTTGACTCTAATGAAATGATTCTCTTAGGAAATGTTTAATTAACTATAGAAACTTTATATAAAATCTTAATCAATCTTATAACTAAATACCCCCGCCGCAGCAAACCTGCTGACTAAGCGAATTTCCATTTGTCTGAATCGATTTTCATTAAATATATTTAAACAACAAAAGGTTTAACGAGTACCTAGGTTTGCTGCTACAAGGAATCTAATAAAGTGTGTTTTTTAGTCAAATTAATAGCTTAGTGTAAAATACATTAATTTGCCAAGTTTGATCAAAATATGTCCAACAAGCAAACTACAACATTTTAGAAAATTCTCCATTAGAATAACATGGGAATTTTAAATTTAAATTTTTTTTTTATTTTCTCTGTTACCAATAACCAAACAAAAATACTTTGATATACTAAATTATTAGTTTTTTTAAGCTCTTTATAAAGGTCTAAAGAGAAATTGGGATATTTTGTGTTTTGAGGGTCAAAAGTGAGAAAAACCAATTTTTACCCCATAAAACCCCCCGTAAAAGCGCCCATGGTCCGATCATGCTGGTTCGCTAACTCATTCAAGTTTATCCCGCTTTACACCTTTAAACCAAATTTAATCAAAATCGGAAAAAAATTACTCAATTTATCGCGTTCACGGACACACACACACACACACACACACACACACACACACACACACACACACACACACACACACATATATATATATATATATATATATATATATATATGTATGTATATATAAATTTGAACGAATGGTGTTTTTGGCCTCTGGGGACATCAAAATGAAAAAGCAAATGGGTCCCGGGCCTAGGTCTTACCATGCCACCTACGGTAATAGCTACTATAGGGAAATTCGCTAAAACTACTTAACAGTAAAACTACCCTGTCTAATTTACTACAAATATTTTTGATAAGGTAACTTAAGATTATACGGGCAAATGTTCATACGTACTGTATAATACGCAAGTTAAGCTACAATTAATATGCATGCAGAGAAGGAAAGCCGTTGGGTAGGTAAACCATGTGCGGGGAAATTTACACCTGGGCCCAGTAGGTGGGTAATTCATGAAAGAGTATAAACACTCAAGTTATGTAACAATTGTACTTATATTTAGTTCACTGGTAGTCAGAATTTATTTATTAAACGCTCTCACTAATAAAAGAGGAAAGAAGCTTAGGATTGAAACATTTGACCATCTGTTCCACGTCCAATAAGTGGAGAAGAAAATGAGACTTGGGCACAATTTATGTGAAGCATCAGTAAAGTGTGACCATTGAGATCTATCTGTTCTGATCATCATTTTAAAAAGCATTTTATTGACATTGTTATACTACCAATTTAAGCTTTAGTCCTAGATAAAATAAACTTGTTTATATTATTGTGAAAATTATTGATTTTGAACTAAAACAATAACACTTTTATCGTAAATATTTCTTTATTGTTTGTTCTATTTTCTTAAAAGATACATCGATATTACAGTATTATTAATAAAGTATAATAAACATTTTAATTTTTGTATTATTATTATATATTACATTTTATTTTATTACATTCGGATTTTAAATGTGATTTTTTTTTATATATGTACGCTCCGTCACCTTTAATTCTACAACAATACTACCCTATTTTACACAGATGTAAGATGTTTAGCTAATGTTTAATCAAGGCTAAATTGCCTCACTCATATAGTAGTCCTTGGAATGGTAGCTGAAGATTATTCAGGTAAATCTTTTTCATGTTCTGTTTGGCAATCTAATTAACAATAAATATTAATGTGGTGAAGGCATTCTGTCGAGTAGCTAAGCCAGGTAAGGAATTCACTCTGTGCCCTAGAGCAGGTGATTTTAAAAGGGTAAATAATGTTGAAATTAAAATCATTAAAACTTAACCACACTTTTATAGCCTAAGGAACTGTTATGAACCTCAGTAGCCATCAAGTTTTCTACCGAAAACGTGCCTATATAATATGTATAAAATATAACTAAATATTTTTCCAGATATAGAGATAAACATTTGACCAACTGTTTACACATCCAACAAGGAAGTGAAAAGGAACTAAATCAAACTTTGTGAATGACTATGTAGGGGTAGGGCCTATGTGAAAAATCGGTAAAATGTGATAGTTGATATAATTTATCTGAGGAACAAAGATTTGCTAATTCCCATGGTAAAACCGATTTATAACTAAACCTAACAAGTAAGTAAGTGTTACTTACATACTATTTTACTAAATCAATTCTGAAAATAAAACTTTCAAAATTCCTTATATGATAATTTATTATTTCGTTGTAATCAAATCTGTGTAAATGAGTTAAATGCATTCAAAATAACGTGGTTTCTTCGGTGGAATCTAATAAAATTAAACTCAAACAATGCACAGCAACTAAAAATAACATTTTTAATTATTAACTGTTTAAGATAATACATTTATATGGAAATTTCAATAAAACTAGGAACTGCAGTGAGTATACCATTATTCATTCAGCTAGTATAGCTACAAAGCAATAGTTAATTCATTATTTTTATTTATAAATTAGTTACAATGTTTAGTCATATTTAAAATATTTTTTCACTAAAGATGTAACAACTTATGGACAACGGGGCTTTCAAACAGTTTAAACAAACGACTAGAAGAAAATGTAATTAAGTTAACTATTCAGTATTTGTAATTTGGCTTTTCAAACAATATAGTTTGTTTACAATGTATATAGTTGACAAATATGTTTAACGTTTATATTAATGGTTACACACATCCACGTTATAAATCATAACACATTTTTAAGTAATCAAATGTTGAACCAAGGAAACAATCTTTAGCAACACCCCTTCAACTAAACCTAAAATTTTAGGTGTATAATGAAACTGGATCTGAGATAACCTCAGTTTGCATGTATAGTTTTGGATCTGATTGCACTAGACAATTTACCTACAACCAGCCTTAGGCATTTTGTCTTAGTTGAGGAGTGGACAAGCAAACTCTATACTACAAAGAGGACATTGTCATGCCACAGGGTATGAGACTGTCCTTTATACCAGGGCGTTCATATTGTCTTGTTGGGGCACAAAAATAACAAGCAATTATTCATGTTTATTGAAAATGTATAGGACAGTGGATTAATTTAAGAAAATTACACTATAATTACCTGTTTTTAAAACACAGAATACTAATGTTCTATTAACCATTAATAGGATATAATGAAGGTAACATAATTGTTGTTAGAGTTAAGGTTGGTTAACCAGCTTACAGTTTTAACTTATTATAGATTTGAAAACATCGTTTGAGATATACTGTACAACTGACAAAGATTTCAATTTACATTATTCGTGATAATTTGTGTTTAAGCTAAACTCATTAAACAATGTATTTATAATTGCTACTGCTATTACAGGTTAACTGCGAGACTGTGAAATGCAAATCCTTATTTGAGTGACCAACGTAACTAATTGAAAGCACGGGAATCACAACAGCTGACTAAGAGGATTGGTGAATAATATTTAGGTAGGTTACGGTATTAAGTACATTAGCTATAAGATATTATCCTGTAAAATACTTATCGGGAGGAATTTTCACAATTTGCCACACACGTTTATTTTCATAGTTCACTATTTTAATGTATAAGATATTTCTTAAACATTAATGACTTAAGAATTTACTACTTCCATGATTACGAATAGTATTCAATATTTTCGCTGAAAAGAGCTTATATAAATATTTCGAGAAACAAATCATCAATATATTTTACTAGTGCATACAAGAAATTGAGTGTTTAAAGGCTGATAGCAAAAATAATAAATAAATAAATAATAAATAATAATAAATAAAAAGGCCTTTATTTACAAGCGAGTTTCATATACATGATTTTCAAACTTACTCAAGTCAAACTAAAACTAATCTAACCTAATATATACAGAAATTTAATATACAAAAAAACTACAAAGAAAAAACATTTACAATTTACATCTGTTTTTCTGCATCACAGTTGCAGTATGAATTACTTTGGACGCCGGATAATATTTGACCAGTACTATACCACAGACAATATAATACTTTAATGTTTATTCCATTGTCTGTGACTATACTATCCATTACCTACTAGTAAAATTGAAGCAGTAGTTCTTGTAGAAAATACCTACTTATATTAAGTTGTTGTAATTCCATCTATAACACAAATCTGAATTAAAATATGTTTAACTGTAAAGATATTGGTTTTTGCGAGTCTGCCAAATTACTGCTAAAGATTTGTTCATTCTTCTTACGATGCCTGGAATATTTGAAATATGTCAAGGTACAAAATTACAAAATATTAAAAAAAATCACATCATTGTTAAGTAACTCTATTATGCAAATATTAAGCAAACGACAACTGGTCAAGGCTGTAAAACATTATGCAATGAAGGATTTAAGAGTTCAAACATGTTCTTTATAATAAGATGTCAAGAAATGTATATTTGAATAAGACAGGCTATACAATTTAATCAATTTTAATAATGAGTAAAACAAATAATCCGACTTGAGAGATTGTTTGCCATTAATTCACTTTGAGTTATTGTTATTATTCCTGCAGGGTTATCTTTAGTGAACACTTTGGTAGGTTTAATTAGCAAAGTTACTGCCGATGTTGAATAAATGCTTGATAAGAAAACTGCAATGGCTTTTAAAACTCTATTAAATTGTTCAAAACAAATTAATGCATACTTTGAAACATTGCTTTTTCAAATACCTATGTATAATCAAGCAAATGTGATGCTTCACTCCATGCAAGTGTATTACGAGAAAAGTGTTTGGAACAAAATAAAAGATAGTTCAATGAATCTTTTCAAGTCTAGATTATTTAGGTTAATCTAGATTAAATTAAATAAAATCTAGATCAAATCTAGATCTAGGAAAATCTAAATTACCTAATGATAAATTATACTCATACCCCTAGTAAAAGTTTTATTATTATTATTATTATTATCAAACACCTGTTTAACGAAATGATAATGCTACAAACTATAAGTCCACATTAAAACTTAGCCTGTATGACTATATATTTATAAAAACTTATTGATCCATCTAATGTGGGTAGCTTTCAACGCGTTGTCGAGTTATATTTAGTAGAATCATAAACCTTAAGTAAAATATTCTACTTAAAAAATGATTTGCAATAACACTTTATATCAAATAACACATAAAATAACAAATAACAAATAAAATAAAAAAATAACAAATAACACTTTATATCAGAGAAAATATTTGCTGTGATGTTTCGTTAAACACAATTCTGTTTGAAGTTTGTTTGTAAAACGAGCATCCAAAATGTTTAACACATTTATTTAGGGCAGCTTAAGGTTACAGCCAACATATAATTTAGGAAAAACACCAATGGCTGTCAGATTAATGTCGAATCACCGCTTTTACTCTTGTCGACTTTAGTCCCTAATAGTTTCAATTTAGTTTTATATTCCTATTTGAAAAGACTTTAAATTCTGATACAATAGTATACGTAAGTTGTTTAAAGTGTTAGATCAAAAAATATTTTTGTTGGGTTAAACTATTTCACTTTTAATGTTTAATAAAAAATACTTAAAAATAGTTTGACCACTACAATAAACCCTAGTGGTAAATACAGGTTACATTAAATTACAATTAACAATGGTTTAACTGTTTTTATGATTGGCCGCAATACTACTTTTGTACCAAATCTTGCAAAATTAATTTCTCTCAATTACAGTTTTTTGTGCATATATATTTTTATTGAAATCAAAATTTTTATTATTATGATTGTTGGATTTGATTCTTCCTTAAGCTAAATACAAATAGATACCTACGGAGATCTTAAATAAAAAATATTTTAACTTGATCAAAGCTTACAAAATTTCTTTCTATAAACTTTCTACATTTAAAAGAATTATAATAATAAGATTGAATCAACGAGAAAGCTTGATCCTTTCAACCTAAAGATTAAGCCTTTCTCTATAAATACCGTGCAGGTAGAACGTAGGTTTGCATGTGACACGTTATTTCGTTAAGAGGAGGGAAACAAAAGACAACCTACATACCTTGATGGGTAAAATACTGAAATGATTAATGTCAAAACCAGCTGACTTGTTAGTTTGCCAGTATTCAAATTCCAGCCATAATAATTATGCAACAACAAATAACATCAATATAAGATTTTTATTTAATCTATGTGATAATGTAGACGTCATGTCCAAAAAGCGTTTAATAATTAGAAAACAAGTAGGTTATCCTTACCTGACAGACCTATATTGTCTTCAATTTTTTAAGGGAAGCCTGAACAAAACGGAATTGTTTTCCTCCTAGACAGAAATGATGGTTTTAACCCAGTGTCATCTTTATTGTCAAAGTATTAACGAGTGAAAAGTACTTGCATTGTAATAGTTTTTACAATTCCTTTTATCGTGCTCACCAAAATAGTCATTCTTTAAGGATGAAGGCTTATTTGCTTAGAAAAGCACATACGCATCACCGTATGTCATGTAGGTTATAATATTCGTAGGCCAATGCAAAAACAGAATGAGAATTAAGTTTTAAAATTTTTTTTACGAATAAGTAAATCGATTGTCGCTGTACTAATCACTCAAGCTAATAGTTTGATAAATGTGGGTATTAGCACCTTATTACCATGTATTTTAAGGAGTATTTGTTATTGTAGTACTTAGCCAAACAATTACTTACCTACTTATCAATTATAATTGAGAACCGTGACATTTAATTCTTCAATTTGGCCAGTTTATTACTAACGGTTGAGTTTTATAACAGTATGTTTGGATTATGTCTGTGCTAATGAGTGAAGAATATAAGATAAAAAGAGTGCTTATTGGGATCTTATTTATTTTTTAACTTGATAAATCATTTAGTGCTTATATGAATAGAGAACAATATACTACAATAAATGAACTTAACAGTTTTATTGGTATCCAAAGATAAAGTTACATCTACTATTTTGTTAAATCACGTTATTTAGTGTAGTTAATAGCTACTGTTGTTATAATGCCACACAATGTAGGCCCAACTACATCCCAGGGCAGTGGTTTCTAGTTTGATGGCTTGTAACATGGTTATACAACGCTGTCAATAACGATGATACATGCGACATGTGACGATCTAAGCGGGATGTCGTTCAACAAACATGCGTAGGCATACACGATTAACGGACGAATTTTGATTAATTTATTACATCAAGTAAGCAAAATTATAAAACACAGCTTTATGTCTTTATGCTATTTTAAGTAATTGTATGGTTTGTTTTACATGATCCGTTTGTAATGACCCTGTATTGTACCTATATAGTTTATGTTATTAGAAGTACATTATCCCTATTAACAAAACTAACATGTCCAAGGACTACAGTATCCACAAAGATAAAAAGTAACTGTCCAGGTGTGAGTTTCATGTGTAGTTTGCAAAGCGGAAAGATTACCGTACATAATACCATCTTCTTTGGTAGGTTTAGTAGTAAAGGATGTTGTTATCTAAACTTCTGCGTAGTTTACAGAGCAAGTGAGTAAAATACTAATTTGATATTTTATATTTTTTTTTTGTACATTTATGTTAAATGATAAAGAGTGTTGTATCATTGTATCAAAGTACCACCTCGGGTACCAAGAGCAACGGCAGTAAGTAAGTAAGTACATTTATGTTAAAACTAAGAAAAAACTTTACATTTCACAAATTAAAATTTTAAAAATTTAAAAATTTTTATTTACTTTAAGAACCTACAAATTGAAAAGTAAATTATAAATCAATTTACTCAAGTGAGTACAAAATATAATAAAGCCGTAATTTCATATTCGGTAATGTTTTAACGGAAATAGGCAACATCAAATCTCTTTGAAATATGGCCATCTTTATTTATTTCTTATTACCATATCTTTGACTTCCCAAGATTTGTAACGTAGAATGCTAAACTGAATGTTGGTGGTAAATAGAATTGTTGATTGCTGAAGAATGATAAGGATATGTATTTAAAACATTATATAAACATCGAGTTTAATTACAAATCTTGTACACCAAATCAATGGTAACAAATATTATTTTTTATTCTTCAAATTTGTTCTAAATGATGGTTCAATCAACAAATAGGTAACTTATTATTTTATGAGAACCATCTAAAGTAGAATGCTTTGTATTAGGAAAACAGCACTGAACTTTACCTAAATAAATGGTTTCACTATCTACATACAAACAGATTAGTATAAAAACATAATTCAGATCACTTTCCATAAATGATGTTTCCATTTTTTCATACCGCGGTAATGTCTGTAGATTCCTTGAACTTAATGTCAATATTTTTACTTCAAATGCTTTCTTAACAACCACTCTGCTCTCAATTTGTGAAAAAAATTTACTATCTCTTAATATCGGATTTTGTATTTGATGATAAGGTATTAACTAGCTACATCATGAACATTGTTCTACTAAATACCCCCGCCACAGCAAACCGGAAGACTTAGCGAATTTCCATTTGCATGATTGGATTTACACTAAAATGTCTCCTTAAAAATATCACATTTGTTCCCTATTCAAACAGAATTAGTTTAACGAGTACTTAGGTTTGCTGCAACAGGGAGGGTAAAAAGTTTTTTTTAATGTAAAATGTTAAAAGGTACTGTAGTAAGACATTAATGTATTTTCCAAATGTCGTCAAAATATAATCATAAACAAGCAAACTACAACAGTTGACTTATTCTCTATAAGAATAACATGGGAATTTTAAAATTAAATTTTTTTTTAATTAATTTTATCCGTAACAATTAGGCGTATAATAACGCTTCAATATATTAAATTATTTGTTTTTTTTTAGCTCTACAAAATGGTTTAGAAAGAAATTGTGAAATTTTGAGTTTTTAGGGTCAAAAATTAGAAAAACCTATTTTTACCCCATAAAATCCCCCATAAATCCCCGTTCCCATAGTCCGATCATGCTGGTTCGCGAACTCATTCAAGTTTATCCCACCTTACACCTTCAAACCAAATTTTATCAAAATCTGAAAAAAAATACTCAAGTTATCGTGCGGATAGACACACACACACACACACACACACACGTATATATATATAAATTTGAACAAATGGTGTTTTTGGCCTCTGGGGACATCAACATGAAAAAGTAAATCGGTCCCGGGCCTAGGTCTTACAATGAGACCTACGGTAATAGCTACTTCCCTATAGGGAAATTCGCTAAAAAGTAACCAAATTAATGCATGTGATGTTATAAATATTTGTTAGCAGGTGAAAGAAATTTCTAAAATCTAAGAACATCCAGGTTTTTTTACAATTTGTAACAAAACTATGAACTCAGACGTTGGTTCATAAAGTGTGTCTAAGTATGTAAGTAAGTTGAATAGCATACCTAGGAGATCCCTCGTTGTAGTGGCACAGACGCTAACAAAATGCAGTACCTATAGAGACTATAATGATCGTCAATGTCTAAGTTAGTGTCAGCAGTATTGTAGCCATGCTATTGATATGGCAGCTGACTGGAGTGTATTCCAGTAGAGGGACAGGATAATCTTTGCTGAGTTGCCTCAGCGGTTCTGCTACTGCAGCTTTGATTTGAAATCACACTGTCATATAAATCAATTAAACAACACCACAAGCACGTGTAATATGTAGGATGATTACTATAAAAATATGCACTTTTGAGTTTCTGGAAATCGTATCCAAGGATGTAAATAGTTTCAAGGACAGATATAAATGTTACTGACTATCATAACCACCCTAGTATAGTTATATCAATTTTAGTACAGAGCAGATGATTTGCAAATGTAACTATTCTGTTGCTACTCATATTTCCTAAATGCTACGTGTTTAAATCCAAAGAGTTTTTGTAAACTATGTGATTCTTTTTTCTTTACAGATTTTGTAGACTATGTGTCACTATTGGAAATACTGCATCATGCAGAGGTAAATGTGCATTTTCAGGAATAATGAAGTATTTTAATAGGTTTTACGTTAGCAAAGATTGTTTTGGTGGTCACTAATATGTTAATTTAAGAGATATGTTTCATATTATATAATATAATATGTGTATGTGCTCAAATTTTGGACTGTTATATAAACGTTCGTGGGCTTAAGTTACACATCTTCCTGGATTAATGTTGTTGGCCATATTGAACAACAACAATGTTAAACTCAGTGATGTGTTGTTAATACTGTTGTCACCATGTTGTACAAGACTAATAGGCGCAATATACTGTTTACTATGTATAATTGTCTGCCACGATAATGTCAAATATGGTTTACATAGTTTTGATTACGGTTTAAATTATTTTTATGCGAAGAGTAGTTTGATTTGGTCTACTATTACATTTGTTGTAATACATAATAAGGTATATTGACAAAATATTGTTTCAGTGAATAAATCGCATTTTGGTGTTTTATCAAATTATTTGATTAGAAAACCTCAAGATTTAATTAGCTCTCCAAAATACACAACAATCTAGAATACTAAAAGACGTGTCCCTACTTTGGATGATTTTGGTGAAATCTTTACAGAACTGTTGATAGGATAGCCTATTCAAAACTGTTGAGTTAATTATAATCTGTGTACTATCTGTGTATCTGTGTCATTTATTAAATAAAGAATTACTAATTTCCTTTAATTCTATATTGTTTACTTTAGTATATCTTATTAGCACATACTATGTGTTAACTTATTTGTTTAATTTTAACAACATTAACTTAACATGTTTATTATTATATTATAGCAATGTTATATGTAGCTAATGACATGTTAAATCAGTGTATGCTATAACTATAAATGGTACAACAAGGACAAGATTCATCATGTATGCGCAATGGCTTCATTAAATTTACGCAATAAATAAAGTTTAGGAAAAGGCTAAACAAACAAAAACTACTTTTACCAAAGCCAGCAAATAATAAAATCCCGTTAACGACAAGGTCGTTTTGATAAAAACACGTTTGTGCCAGCGGCTCCATAACAAACACGCCACACAAAGTGGAAATTTTTTTTTGAAAGGATTGTGAATGTCATCATTCCTGGGAAAGTTTCCCAGGAAGAACACCAAGTTGGGGGGTTCTCTCGAAAAAGTGTTGTCTATATATTGTTTTATATATATGATGATTGTTTCTCACATTAATTTAATTATCATAATGTGAGGCGTATCCAATTTGCCATCCCAATCTTACAATCATTTGAGCTCACATCAGTAAGCTATGTTGTTAAATAATCCTACGATTTTACCAATCATTAACACAGAGAAGAGTTTCTACACAGTGTTTTGATTCAAATTCAAATTCTCAATGTCTTAATAGTGTCATAAATATATTGAAAGTATTTTAATATTACTTTGCATAATCTGTTTCAAACTACAAATTACAGTTTACAGTTTATAAAGCAAACCCCATTTTTAATACAATTATTTTGTCAATATGGATACTTTAAATGTTAAATATAATTCATACACAGTTTATATGGTTGCTTTACATAGATTTTTCCAGTCATATTTTCGTCTATAAAATCAATTATACTTATGTTTGTTCCATTCATATTGCACAAATTAGTTTTTTTAGTTGTTAACAAATTATCACCTGTTATTCAGTAACTTCTGCCTATTTTCTAGGAGGTAAAACTGGAAATGAAAAAGCTATTCTTATATTTATAAAGTTAGTGGACACTTGAGGTAAAAGTAGAAAAGGACGTTACAAAGTGCATATAATACTGTTTTAAGTAGAGACAGTTTTGGCCAATTGTTTTGTCTATGATAAAACACAGAATCAATATTATTTTAACAACTTACTCATAAGCTACTTTTATTTAATCAATTATATCTTTCTAAGTATGTAATTAATTATTGCAAAGTATTGAATAATTTAACAAAGCACACTAAAACAACCAATTCGAGGAATTGTTCGCAAGTAATTCATCATGAGTTATTGTTATTATTCCTGCAGGCTTATCTTTGGTGAACACTTTGGTTGGTTTAATTGGCAAAGTTTCTGTCGATGCTGAATAAATATTTGATAAGACAAATTCAATGAACTGTGAAACTTTTTAGACTGTATAATCTTTTATATGTAATTAATACGCTGTATGAAATAGCTTGGCTTTATACAGAAAAGAGTATATTTACTGAGCACATCGAAAAGTAGAGTAAAAAGCAAATTTTATAATTATTGTATTCAGTTATCTTTTGTATGGTTTTTATTTGTAATTTCAAATAGAATTTCTTTATTCAGATATAAAACGCATTAAATGTATTTGTCTGTAAAACTTATATATTTTAAAACCAATATAACCAAGTATGTACAATATCCACAGACTATACAGTAAACACTCAGGTGTGACGGTGTTTCATGTGTAGTTTGCAAACACAGTGTATTAGCACAAGTATTACCTTAAACATTATTATCTACTTTTGGTAAATGTTTAAGTAAATGATATCACCTTCTTTTCTGTGTTTATTTGATAGTTATTGCATTTTTAATGGTCAATAGTTGCATTTTTAATAGTTGTAGTGCATGCCGATATGCCACATGGTTGCTGGTTTGATGTCAAGTTAGGTCAATACTGAATCAGAAAATATCAAATTTCTTTATTAATTAACGAAGATATCCAAAAAACTTTGATTAATCAACGTTGATTATAGTAACACACTGTAACCAAAGTAAGTAAAACTTTGTACATTTAACGAGTACGAGGATCGACCTGTGACTGTCGTCACGAAACCGCTCCTCATCTGAAAAAATCAAAGGATATAGAACAGGTAATAGTTAATTTAATAACTTAAACTTAACATGTAGTACAACCATCAGGTAAAAGTACTACTTTATGAAGACTACTACTTTCATTATAAGACTATTAATAAATTAGATTACCAATAATAACCATGTTTTATTATTAAAAAAATTAAAGTATCTTAGTCCAAAATGTTCAACTACAAAATTGATGACAGGATCAAAATTTCATATGACATGATATTAAAAATATTTTAAATTCATAAGCTGTACACTTTTTATGATAGAAATTTGGTTTATTGTATGCATTTCGTGTTAGGTAGAAATTAAACGTTGTGCATATTTTCAAGGATGTATTTTGAGTTATTCTAAATTCATAGAATGTAAGCAGTTTTCTAGAAAAATTAGAAAATATGCAGCAGGTAAATATTTCTTGCAAAGGTCAATCTCTCAAAGCCTGGAAATTCAAAGGTATGTAAATGTCAAATAAATAAACATGGACACATTTCAAACATACTTGATCTTGGCTTTCCTCATCACCATATTACTGAATATCAAACAGTGGCTTCATCAACATAAGCCAAGTGGAAATATTTATAGCAGTTATTATTTAAATACCATATTAAGAGGTGCCTTTTTCCACTTTTTCAATTTACATCCCTAATGTATTCATCCTTTTTCAGTTGTCCCAAAAGAAATGAATCTCGAGGTTGGATTTAAATTGGGCTAGCTTTTTTGAAAGTTGACTGTTCACCTCAAAACTGCAAATATAGTTTTAGTACTAGCTTTATGTTATTTTATCAACAGTATTAGATAATTTGATAACTCTATTTCATTAAAATATCTTTAATGGAGAATACATTTTCTATAAAACAAAGCTTAATAACTAGATTAACAACTTTAAGATCCCATGGTATTTTGTCTCTCTTTCCGCATTTGGTGTTAAAACACATACGCAAGAAACAGTTTAAATACGTCTAAGGTCTTGGACTTGGAAAAGATTCTGGTTTTTGATTAGGGTAAGTGTCTTGTGTCAGGATATCAACCGAGTATATAGAAAAGCGACCACTTGTAGAAAGGTTGGCTACTGACACTAGGCCACCGACGCGACACTAAGAATATTTCCCATTGATATTATCATTTTATTTATTTGTTTTCCGTATAATATTTATACAAATACCGAATAAGAATAGCTTAAACAAACAGTTATTCTATGATCTTAATCCAAATTAGTTTTTTATTAGTTATTATAATTGTTTGACATGGTTGGGCGTTTGAAATATATTTCATTCGATTCAACGGTGATGTTACATCTAATTATGACCAATGCAATATACTTAATGTAAAAGAAAATTTACTTATATAATATTTATTTTTGAATTATTATTACTTTAGCAAAGACCCCTTTGCTACGCAAAGACAAAGAGCAAAGAGATCTTTGCTCTTTATTAAAGAGCAAAGATCTCTTTTTTTAGAGAGATCTTTGTCTTGTTGTTGCAAAGATTTGGCAAAGACTTTTATGAAGGTAGACAACTTCTTTGATTTATCATTGAAATCATAGCATTCTTTAGAAAAAACACAGAAAATATAATTACCTACAAAATATATTCAGTTAAACAAGGGACATTGTCTACTTAGGTACATTTAAGTAGTCATGTCTCTACGCAGTTGTTAACTGATGATTCCAAGTAAAACGTAGTGCTGTGATGTCAGTAGTTATACAGTGTTGTCAATTTTTACTTGCTTCCTTAACTCCTTAACTCTGTTGTATATGTGTGGTTTGTATACCATCGAAAATTTACCAATAAATAGGTTTAGTATTGTTTAAAACGTCACCTTCGAATGTACCACTTGATAAGGAATAAAATTACGCAGTGCTTGAGGTGTAATTAATGTTTCGCTATGGTAGGTAGAGGTATGTTTTCTATAATACAAAATAATGCAAAATTTGCTACAACAGGGAGTTATAAACATAGGAAATCAGTTACAAAGTATGTTGTAAATGTGTGTGATTTCAAGACCATAGTGCAAAGTAACGGGCTTTATCCCTGGCAAAACCATAAAAAACTAAAAGTTATCCTTAAACCCTTTGCACAGGTAGGTTGGATACTAGAGAATTTAATACACTAAAACAGAAAAACGGTCTTCAATGTCTTAGTTAGAATCATCAAAATTGACACCCTTCTCTAACACAGCTGAATTGTCATGTAATTTTGTAAGGAACACGAGAAGCCCTTGTCTGAGCTAACGGGAGTAATATTGTTACCATGATGGTAATATGACAGCTAACTGTCTCGCACGCTGGATCAGGAACAAGATAATCCCCACCTCCGAGTTTAAGCCAGCAGCCCAGCAATATCGTTTCTTAAAAATGGTATGATTACTGAATGTGGTGTGTACGAGTAAAGCAAAAAATATATATTTTCATATAATATTTTTTTTTGCCAATATAATCTGACATGTTACTGCAGTAACATTGTCGACCATGTTAAACAACGACGACAATGTTAACCCAGCTATACGTTGTTGTCGACATGCACTGTACTTGTCAATGCTAGACAATCGTTACAATGTGTTTCGTCTGGTTCCTTTTAGTTTCGACACCTTTTTAGCGAATTTATAATATAGGGAATAAGCTATTACTGTAGTACTCGTCCAGGTTTTGACCACGGACCGATTTACTTTTTCGTTTTGAGATTCCTAGAGGCAAAAAAAGTTATATATATGTGTCCGTTAGCACGATAACTCGAGCAAAAATCATCCGATTTTTATTAACTTTGATATAAACATGTGAACCTACATTTCTTCGAACGAGTTCACGAACCATAATGATCGGACTATGGGGTAAAAATATAAACCTAGAATTTAGCAATTTCTTTTAAAACTATTTTGTAGAGCTTAAAAAAAATAGTATGTTGAAGCGTTATTATGCGCCTAATGGTTACGGAGAAAATTCAAAAAAATGTTTTAATTTAAAATTTCTTTGTTATTCTTATCAACAATAAGTAAACTATTGTAGTTTGCTTGTTTATGGACATATTTGATCAAATTTGGAAGATGCATTTATTTCTTAATAAAATATCAACGTTTTACAAAAAAACCACTTTCTTACCCTCCCTGTTGCTGCAAACCTAAGCACTAGTTGTTAAACTAATTCAATTTAGGTCATAAAATGTAATATTTTTTAAGGAGACATTTTGGTGTAAATCCAGTCAGCCAAATGGAAATTCGCTTAGTCTGCAGGTTTGCTGAGGCTGGGGTATTTTATATTTACAAGGAAAATTACAACAGTACAAATACTGCACTACAATGAAATCATTGTCCATGTAAGTTGTTATGCAAATGAATGTGTTACATTGAAGGAACATTGAGAACAGTGGTACAATGATTAAAGATTAGCATAACGTCATTAACATAAGACCCTACCGATACACCCTCCCAATCTTTACTTTTATTACCACAGGATAATTCTAACCAAAGTTATAATCTACTTAAATGTAACTCAACAATCCTATTAGCCAGGTGTTATGATTCCCGTGCTTTGTTTACGTTACGTTGGTCACTTGGATTTGAGAACTTGCATTTCAAAATGTTATATGGGTTACCGGTACTGTAGAAACATTTATCATGGGGCGATTTTATAAGTCGTACTTTATATTAACAGCTTTATTGTTTTGGTTTTAGAAAAGTTTGTAATTGCTGTGTAAGAGCCAAATGCCCCTCTACAAATATAAATGCCATACCCGTCTTAAATTTCATAAAATAAGCTTAATAAAATTTTTCTAAATTCATAAACAGATTCTTACGAATAAATATTAGACAACTTCAGACAAATGGTTACAACAAAATGTCACTAAAATAGTCTTTCGAATCCTTTTTTACCTCTAATGTAATTGGTGGTTTAGTAAATTTAATGTAGGATTATTGAAGTTGATTGAATACCAACTTCTATATTATAGCCTAACAAATTTTACATAATGTATTATTTGTAATGGATAAATTTCGTTGTAAAAAACTTTTGTAATCCTTATACCTACCGAAGGGAAATATCGTATCATTCGTCGTATGAGTTTTGTTGACTTAAAAAACTCTGCACAGAAATTAGTGTGGGCCTATTGTTATTCCATTTTTAACCAGTAGCATATACAGCACATGGGTAAAACTATGTGACAACCCAGCATAAAGGACAGCCTCATACCCAGCGGCGGGACAATGAGCTCTTTGTAGTATAGAGTTTGCTTGCCCTCTAGTTGAGACAATAGACAATGCCTTCGGCCATTTTCAGCTAAAATGATTCATATCAGACTCTTTTATTTGAGATTAAGTGTACAAACCTTGATAGTGCATGTGTCCCAACTCAATTACGGAAAATAAGCATACACACCTATTAAAAACTACTTTTTTTACCACACATAGCATTTTAAAGTTTAATTTACTCATATTGAAAGTATTCAGGCCGGTATGTGGAAGTTATCAAGAAAAGCAAATACTTAAGACTATATTACATATCATGAATGATGACAGGTTAGGTTTAACTTGTAAAAATATACACGGCAAAACATTTATAGTTGGGAAGTTCTTAATTCCTAATCAAGTTTTGTATTCTTTCTTAACCAGGTAAAAGCTGCTAGTTTTCCTGAGCATCGAACTTGCCCAAGGTTAATCCTTCAGCGAAATGTTACTACATACTACACAATACAATACACTATATTTGGGCACCTACCAAGGTATTAATAGACATCTTAAATTATTTTGGTATCCCTACATTATGTTATTAATTCATATTTTGATAATACATGAATGAATCTTCTTGCATACAACTAATTTCATCCTCTTAAAAATAATGAGTTTGTTACCAATTATCTATTGCATCTATTTCTTTAGTTATTGTCAAGCTAGGACTCAAATGTATTTATTACTATTGAAAGTGAGCATTTTAAAACACTACAATCGTTAGTCAATTTTCAACAATAAAGTCATCAAAAATAAATTTACCACAACTTTTATAAACATATAACCAACCATTAATCAGCTTTCATGATGAAATTAAATTTTTTTGCATTGTCTGTATCATCATCTTAAACAATAATCAAAATATTTATACTATGGAACAATTGAATTATCCTTTTAAACATTTAGGTCAGTATTATAGAAGAATATTCTTAAATCTGGAGCTTGCTATAACCTGAAACGAATAATATTGTTTTGGGTGTTAAATGAGTAATAGTACTTTACACTTTAAATATAACAAACCTTAGACATTTTGATAAAGTTCGGGGATTGAGACATAACTTACTAATTCATTAAAAATACTTTAACTCATTCAACGATTTCACTGCTTTAGTTCAGATTTATAAAAACCAGTGCTAGGAAATGTTTCTTAGTTGAGAACTCGTGGACAAGCAAACTCCTTTCAACAAAGAGCTCATTCGTCATCACAAACTTGCCACTGAGTATGAGACTGTTATTGGATTATCATGCACACACTCTTATGATACATGTCCGAAGGGACAGATTTCACTGATTAAGAATAGGTTGATTATGAATCATGTTTGAAATGGCATATAACTTGCCCAAAAAAATATCAGAGAGAGTCTTAAGTAAGTTGTATTTTCTGCTACGTAACTTAGCAAAAAAAGGGGAAATTGGTTAGGTTATAAATGAGTTATAGATATAAACACAATATTTAACATAATGCAGAACATTATTAAGTTCCTCCAATTCCATAAACAAATTCAGCAGTTTAATTACTGTTACTTTACATAAATTTGAATTACATTACTATTAACAGCAACACTAGGAACATCATACTTAAATGTTATTTTATTCGGCATATAAAAACATTTTTCGTTTTAACGAACTTTAATGATTTGGGGTAGGTGTAACAGTACTTTCTATTCGAACTGGAAGATTGAACTGTTTAAAATCCTTACATAAAAACCTCGGATTTTCATTCCGACTCTCTCTCTCTCTCAATAACAATTTAGGGTGTTCGTTAATATTTCTTATCAGCGGTGTCTGCTTCTTTTATCCTAATTTAGAATATTTTTTCTTTCAATTCTATGCCACTAACAACAAGTAAACACAAAAACAGACTACAGACTTAACGATGTGACTTTATTTGGGGTTGAGTAGTCCATTAAATGCATTCAAAGCCAATAGCAATACATAGCTTATTAGAGGCCACTGCAATATGAACAGAGAACTAGTCCCGTGCATGTCATTGAATCTGGTTAAGCTTGTCAACTGTCAATTATATTGACGTTGGTATGGTATGTCCAAGTGCATTAGGCCTGAATCAAACTGGCTGTGCTTGAAATTAACTATGAAGATTTTTCTCTGTTGATTTGTAGTAGTTTCGTTTTGCTCTTAACCAATTCTTGTATGGAAAAATACCCAGACTATTTACCAATATTTATTTATTACTTCTAAACCGATCAACCAAAGAAATGCATATTTTACGATAGTGTTGATAGTGTTGTGTTGTTGCAAAGGAATGTGCTTGAATAGGCTACAAACATAAGTATTAAAACAAAATATTTGACAGAAAAGTAAAATATACACAACAATTAATGTATTAGTCTAGACATTAATCGAAGCTACACTCACAAAAAAGCTTACTTAAAATAAGATTGAAGATGTCAAGTGTATTTCATCATATTTACAGTGTCAAAACCTTTCTTGGGTTTCCGGACCTAAGTGTAAAATATTTTTAAATATTAAATAAATAAAAATATACCCTTACAGATAGCCTTATTCTCTGCATCAACACATCATTGACTTTGAAACCAAAGGTCATAAACAGTTTACGTGGATAATATTTTGAATTTATCCATAAATGTGTACGCTAAATGAACTTATTTCACATTTTTGTATTTTATAAAACAATAAATCCACCTATACATGTTTACCAAACGTAACGTCTTACTATATTTGGTGTTTAACACATTACTTTATTTAGAGGTTATTTTTGATTATTAATTCAAATATATTTTATGAAAAGTGCTGTTGGGGATATCATCAAAAGAATAAACGTGATGAGTTTTAGAAATGGCAGTATTAAGTTAAAAACCTTCAGTGTTTTGATACGTATGCCAGAAGAGGAACAAGATAATCTTCACTGTCTGTGTTAGTGTCAGCAATGTTGTTACCTCAAAGATGATCCGACAACTGACTCTTATGGACACCGGTAGAGAAACAAGGCATTCTTTACTGTCTACGTTAATGTCAGCAATATTATTTCTACCAGGTCAATGTTGTCCATCGTTATTATTGCGTAGGTTTTTGATTGGCAATGTCATAACATATTGCTCTAACTGTATACAAATTTATTTTTTTTAAAGCAATAACCCTATAAAAATAGTTTAACCACTGAAAACACATCTGAAGGTCTGTACAATTAGGAATAATTCAGCTCTCTTAAATTTACCTAAGTTTATCATAAATCTATGTTGGTATTAGATTAGTTACACTTACAATTAAAAATACACTATAAGAAACTGGAATATAAATTGTGGTTAGTACTAGAAACATGTGTCCCTACTTGTTTATTAAGTGTTTGATTATGTTAGGAATGTTTTATTTTAAAATAAAGCACTTTATTAATTAATTCATTCATAAATTCATGTGTCCCTACTGTTTTAGGTTGTTTGTATAATAATTAAAAGGGTAGTTTATTTTTTATTTTATGAATAAATTGACAGTTACTGATTCTTAAAGAGACTCACAATAGATTCACATGAGTTTACCCCGGGTATCTTACTATTTAGCTTTTGAACTATTAAGTAATATTCTATGAAAATCCATTACTTAATAATAACATGCGAGGAGGCAAAATACTAGTTAGCTCTCTACCGAAAGTATTCAGTTGAAAAAGAGCCGCAAAACAACGTACTTATTGTCCTTGTTACCTTAGGCAAGGAAAGTAATCTTCTTTTTCATTCCTTCATGAAAATTATTTTTACGGTAAGATTAAATCAAGATAAAAACTCGCTCTTGAAATAAATGAGATTTCTAAAGCTTATTTTACTTATTCCTACATGGAGTAATGTATTTTTTTAATATTTGTTTTTAACATTTTGAGAAAGCAATGCACACATGTTTTTAACAGCGTTTATTCGTTAACAATTTTTTTTAAGTAACTAGTGGTAATTCCTTAATTTATTATTTAATACTCTGTCGTACCATAAAGATAATGTGTAACGTAACAAAATTCCGCTGAAACAATGTAGTGTTGTGCTACTGAGCTGATGAACAGGTGTTAGCAACCCTTCTGGGATTTGACCTCGGAATAATTTATGATCTAGGAAGGTGTTTATGACCACCCTTGGTACAGGACATCCCTTAAGCAAACTGAATTCCATATCAGCAAGTATAATTATGGTTCTAAAATGAACATTTTACTATCAATATAGTAGCCTCGTTTCATTTCTATGTAAACAACAAATCATATCTTTAAAAAGCCTGAACGAATTCTAGTTGATGTAAGAATAAATTAGGTGCATAATGTGGTTTAAAAATGTTTTTGGACTATTTTATGAATTAAAGCACTTTAATACTTTAATAGGGAATAATTATGTCATTATTAGGAAAATATCTAGTTTTCGAATCGGAAAAGTGAAAATTTTCAAATATGCTGTAAGCTCCTAAAATTTTCATATCACACAAAATATGTGGATTGTAAACATAATTTTTATGACTGGGAGTTCCTTATTTGACGCTTAATTTTGAATTTCTCAACTTATAGCTTGTGTAAGGGTTTTGATAATTTGTTAAATTGTTGGAAAACTTACTTCTAAATTGTAGATAACACACTCAAGTAATGTTTACCAATTTACGTTTATACAATTGCAAAAATATTAATTTAATAGCAGTTACACAAAACAGTTTATTTTATGGAACCCACCAAGTTTGCTATATCATTGCCTAAAAATACAAAAACCACCGTCAGATTTTCTCAAGTTATAAAATAAGATCCCAGAAATATTTACAGTATATAAATACTTGAAAAGTAAAAATAATTAAAATTAAGCTTTTTAATTGTAGTACCTGGGGACCGAGCTTTGCTCGGAGAAAATCATTAGTTCACTCTAAAAGCAGTCTTAGTATTGGAGATACATAAATCCATTCCCAAACTCCACACGGCTCGCCTTTACTACGTCCTACACCATTTCCTACGTCATTGACCTGTTTCCCTCCATTCCCATAGCATTTCAGAATTGCAGACACCTTAATCTAATCGTCATAAACAGTTCCCACGCTCCGGACTACTCGCCTTGACTACTTCCTTCACCACTTCCTACGTCGCGGACCTGTTTCCCTCCCTTCCCATAGCATTTAAAGATTGCAGATACCTTAATCTAATCGTCATAAACAGTTCCTACACTCCGGACTACTCGCCTTGACTACTTCCTTCACCACTTCCTACGTCGCGGACCTGTTTCCCTCCCTTCCCATAGCATTTTTGGATTAATTTTTTTTTTTCTAATTTCGACATCATAAGATGTGGGATTGCCCCTGAACTGGTTATAATAACTAATATAATGGTTTTAATTTCAGTCACCTTCACTCAAAACTGGCCCGCCTGATGATGGTACAACTTCGTGCCGAAACCTAGGTCGCAATAGCCGACTATTTTGAACTGGTGACTGAAGGTATTTAAAACCATTATATTAGTTATTTTTGGATTGCAAATACCTTAATCTAATCGTCATAAACAGTTCCCACACTCAGGACAGCTCGTCTTGACTACTTCCTTTACCACTTCCTACGTCGCGGACCTGTTTTTCTCCCTTCCCATAGCATTTTAGGATTGCAGATACCTTAATCTAATCGTCATAAACAGTTCCCACACTCCGGACTACTCGCATTGACTACTTCCTTCACCACTTCCTACGTCACGGACCTGTTTCCCTCCCTTCCCAGGGCATTTTAGGATTGCCCATACCCTTATCTAATCGTCATAAACAGTTCCCACACTCCGGACAGCTCGCCTTGACTACTTCCTTCACCACTTCCTACGTCACGGACCTGATTCCCTCCCTTTCCATAGTATTTTAGGATTGCCCATACCCTTAATCTAATCGTCATAAACAGTTTCCACACTCCGGAAAGCTCGCCTTGACTGCTTCCTTCACCACTTCCTCTGTCGCGGACCTGTTTTCCTTCCTTCCCATAGCATTTTAGGATTGCAGATACCTTAATCTAATCGTCATAAACAGTTCCCACACTCCGGACTACTCGCCTTGACTACTTCCTTCACCACTTCCTACGTCGCGGACCTGTTTCCCTCCCTTCCCATAGCATTTTAGGATTGCAGATACCCTAATCTTATCGTCATAAACAATCCCCACACTCCGGACTGCTCGCCTTTACTACTTCCTTCATCACTTTCTACGTCACGGACCTGTTTCTCTCTATTCCCATAGCATTTTATGATTGCCTTTACTACTTCCTTCACCACTTCCTACGTCGCGGACCTGTTTCCTTCCCTTCCCATAGCATTTTAGGATTGCAGATACCTTAATCTAATCGTCATCAACAGATCCCAGACTTCGCGCTGCTACCCTTGACTACAATGTATCGAGTAATCTTCAGTATAATCTTTGCTAAATATTAACAAGGGATGTTTTTCCTTTTGTACTGTATTTGTAATTTGCTAATATACTGTGGGTAGTTGGCTTATTATGAACACATGCTACAACTTCAAGTCTTTTGTTTACTTTTTCCTTGTTATTTAATTCAGCCAACATGGTTACCTAGCAACCCATAAGACTAATGTTAAAAAAATGTGATTTTCAGTTTCATTTTTCTACGTAATTAGATTTTTGTTGGCTGTTCTAACTGCAGTAAACTCGCTTTTAGGCCAGAAATAAACTATTTACAACATTTGAAGAAAATCGTCGGAGCCGTTTTCGAGATCTTTGTGCAAGCAAGCATACATACATACATACATACATACATACATACAAGCAAACATTTCTCATATTAGAGTATAGGATAAATGTTTGGTGTGGTGACATTGTACAAGTTGATAAAAATGTTATTATAAAATTAAAATAAGTTATAAACTTGTAAATTGAAATCAAACATAAAACATGCTACAAGAAATATGTTTCAAGTTACATATTGTGGGATGTCAATTCAATTAGTTTTCAATCTAAAGATTTATCCAACCAAAAGTTAAAAGCTGGGATAGAAAATCAATTACATGGTAAGGGTATACATACATCATGTATAAAATAACAAACTATTTACGAAATAGACCATTTTGGTGATGAATACCTATGAACGCGCTAATACTGCATGGTTCCAAAACTGTAAGGTATAAAAAAAAATTTAATAAAACAATTAACATTAATAAAAGCTAAGATTGCTCAGAACAATGTTCAGTAATCCATTGTAGTATTGCCTTGCTAAACACAGTTAAGCACACTACTGTCCAACGACAATGAAGAGCCTAGGCAACGTGGTGTGACATGTTTGGGCAACACTGTTATTGACAATTAGTGTGACACATGACAAGTCATGTAGCTCTACCCCGGTCTATGATGTCTCAGTAGATGAATATTTATTGCAAAAACTCGTTTGGACTAAGATCTTCAAAAAAACTAAACAAAAACATGTGACTAAGTAAATAAAAATTTCCAAAAATTAAGGAACTAGGAAACAATAATAATGAATAAGGAATAAAAATAATAATTATATAATTAGGGAACGAGGAAACGTCAAGGAAATATCCAAACAAGAGCGTTCGGATTTATTTTAGGATTATATTATAGCTGAATAATAGATAAATACATCAAGTTATTTTTAATTTATGAAATGTGATGTAGAACTCAAGGTTTATTTCTTAAAATACAAACGCACATGAAAGATAATGATGGATTTATAAGGCAAACATAGTTTTTGTTTCTGTATAATGATTTCACCGATCTACTTTTCTCCTTAAAATAAATTAAAACTATATTTCAATGAATGTTTCGTAATGAATATTGTTTTTATCAAAACACAGTCTTTCTTGTATGTTTCACAGTGTAGTGAGAATTTTATACAATGATTTAGTACACAGAATAGTCTGTATTTGTTTATAACTTACTAGATTTATTGTTGCAACATCCAATGAAACTTTAGCCACCAGATTTACTGCATAATGATCTCCGATGACAGCTGATCTTTTCAAAATGACATTACAGAATAATCTGACAGATGACAGTTGTCTGTAAAGCTCTGACTCTGCTGTAAGGCATTATGCTGAGGCTCATGGTAACTAGAAATATTTAAATAGTAACATTTATATATGTGGCTAATTATCATGTTAGGTTACATGTTAACATATCACAAACAAATTACAAAAGACTATAAAATATTTCTATACGCTATCTATAATAAGAATAAGAATAAGAAGAATAAGAAGAAGAATAAGAATAAGAATATCTTTATTGTCGTTAGATACAAAAGTACAATAGACAACGTCAAAATATATACAATTTTTCTATGAATTAGGTATATTGTAGTGATAGAAAATAAGTTAAAACAGGATTTTAAAAAAACTGAAACTATATATTAGACATTTGGCATCCAAAAAAATCTTCCAGTGAATGAAAGCTTCTGTCAAGAAGCCAATCAGCCAATCTGTCTTTAAATTTATTATAATCAAGCTCTTGAAACAATACAGGTAGCTTATTAAAGAGCTGTATTTGGAGGAATTTGTGGCTATTGGTTGATTTTGATAATCTTACTGTCGGAATATCTAGCTGGTTACATGCTCTAGTATTATAACTGTGAAATTCGTTACGTTTAGGGAATGATGAAAGATTTTCTTTAACATATAGCAAATTTTGAAAAATGAATATACATGGCAGAGTCATTATTCTGTGTTTGATAAAGAGAGGTTTGCTGGTCGTTTTGCGAGGAATATCAAACATTATTCTTAGTGCTTTTTTCTGCCACCTGAAAACCTTCTTGGCTCCAGCACTATTACCCCACAGAATGTTTCCATATAGAAGATGGGAGTGGAAGAAACTGTAATAAGATGTAATGAGCATACTATCCGATACGCAACTCTTAAGTCGTCTTAACAAAAAGCAGACTCGGGAGATCTTAGACACAACATGCGTAGTGTGGCGTTGCCAGGTAAGCTTTGTATCCAAATGTATGCCTAAGAGTTTCACTGAAGACGGGATATTTGAACCTTCTAAGTGTTTTAGCGAAAAGCAAATTCGTTCAGTTTTCTGATGATTTAAATTAAGAAAGTTAGCATTAAACCAATTAGAAGATATTGTGATTGCGTTGTTTACAGTTACTTCAGACTCAGTAAAACTACTATTTGAGGAAAAGAAAGTTGTGTCATCGGCATATAAGAGTGATTGGCAAGATATGTTACTAGGTAAGTCATTAATCATTAATAAAAACAAAATAGGCCCCAACACTGACCCTTGAGGGACTCCAGCTAGAGTTTCCAAAAACTCAGAAGAGTCCCGCCCAACAACCACTTGTTGGAATCTGCCACATAGGTACGATTTGAATAAGTGTAGCTCATTGTTCTGGATCCCATAGTATTTCAGTTTTTCCAAAATAATTTGGTGTGATGTACTATCGAAAGCTTTACTAAGGTCCATTAAGGCTACGTTAAGATAATTGTTATCTTCGAAAGACTTCAAAACCTCGGAAATCAATTTGTCAACTGCCTTTATTGTAGACAAACCAGGTCTGAAACCGAATTGAGCTGGACTTAGAATTTCGTTCTTTTCGAGATGGCTGTAAAGCTGAAATTTAATATGCGTTTCAATTATCTTTGAAAAAATTGGAACTATAGAAATTGGTCTAAAATTATCAATAACGGTTCTATCTCCCTTTTTATGAATTGGATGTGTTTTAGAAAATTTTAGGCAATGTGGGAATATACATGAAGAAATTGACAAGTTTATGAGACAGGCTAGTGGTTCTAAGATGAAAGGGATTATTTCCTTAACTACATTATTTGAAAGACCAAAAACATCCTCAGATCGGGAGGTTTTTAATGACTTAACAATTGATAGCAAAGATCGGATATCTATTGGTTGAAGGCGGAACTCTTTTTTCACTGGCTTTGCTTTTTTGAGGAAGTTGTCAAAGTCACGATTGCAGTTGGAAGAGTCAAAGTCTTTTGCCACCATTCTACCAACATTAATGAAGTGGTCATTATACTCTTGTGCTGAAATTATGGACTCGAGCTTCTGTGAGGTGCCAGTGCCGGATTCCGATTTTATGAGGCGCCAAGCAGCAGAACATTTATTTGGTGCATTAGTGACTAAACTGTCGTTGTATTTAATTTTTGCCTCAGTGATAGCTAACCTGTATTGTTTCCTAAATTTAAGATACAATTCTTTCAACTTATCGTTACTGTACTTAGGTATTTTTAGCAAGTCATTTAGTAAAATTAAAGTGTTTCTCTGTTCTTTCAGACTGCTATTAAACCACCGCTTTGAAACCCTTTTAGCTCCTGGTACACATTTTTTTGTTATTCTAGGACAATATAAATCATACAATAAAAGGAGTTTATCTAGAAATAAATCAAATGCCAGGTTTACATCATGAGAACAATACAATTCATCCCATTCAGTGTTAGCCAATGAGCTAGCAAACAAATTAATCTGTTTTAGGTTTCTATAGGAAATTTCGTCTAATTTAAATTTTTGTGAGGTATTTAATAATAGTTCAAACCAAATAATTGAATGATCCGAAATAGTGTAGGGCCAAATTCCTTGCCTAAATTGTGTTTTATGACAATTAGTGGCTATGTTATCCAGACAGCTCAGATTTCTGGTAGGCTCCTTTTTTATACAATACAAATTGTATGACTTGAGGATATTAAGAAACATAGTACTGGTAATATTCTCTTTAAGGATGTCAATATTGAAGTCACCTCCCAGAACTATCTGATAATTATTTTTTTTTCCACAAACATAATCAAGCAAGGCATCTAGTAAACTTAAAAAGCTATTTACATCAGAACTAGGATTTCTGTACAATGATATTACTAACACCTTATAATCTATCAGCTCTATACATACTGCTTCCATTAATCCATCTTGGGCCAGGTTTGAAACATCAATTTTGTTAAATTGTAAATCTTTGAGAATAAAAATGGCTGAGCCTCCGTGTGGATCGTTATTCCTGCAATAAGCATCAGCCAACTTAAAGCCTTGGGGTGTATAAAAAATAATCTCTTCATTACAACACCAGTGCTCGTTAACCAATACCACACTGCATGTAAACTCATCCAACAATAAACCAAGCTCATCTACTTTATTTCTGATAGACTGTAGATTGGTATGCATGAATCTCAAATAGTTGTTACTTTTATTTGTTTCATTGGCAGTTTTTTTATAATTTAGTTTGGTTTTTGTGCTGCCCTTTGGTAAGTTAAAACCTTTCTGAAATAGTTTGGTATTTTTTGTTTTGAAAGTTGTGTTGTAATTCAATTTTAAAGGTCTTGGGTTGTTCTGAGGAGCAAAATTACTTTTTTTGTCATTGTGCTTTAGTTTAAAGTTGGTGTGAGAGGACAAGGCAGTGGATTATTAAACCTAAGAGTATAACTATTTACATACGTCACACCGCTCACACACATATCAGACAATAAGCCATTTACAACCTCGGACACTGATGCACTCGTAGGCACTTCACTGACACTTGTATTTTGAAGACGCACAGCATCTTGGTGACGTCCTGCAGCCTCATTGTAGTTTCCTTGTGATGCTGCCTGTGTAGGTAGAACTGTCGACTGTTGTGCATTCTGGCTAGTGTTTCTCTCTGCTCTGGGTGTGGATTTACTGCTTAATTCAGATGAAGAGAATCTGGGCGAAAGATCAGTATCTTGACTAAGAGGTTTGTTAGCAGTTTTCTTCTGAATCAAACTCTTCATCTGACTAACAAAATCTTGAAATTCCAGTCCATTTCTCAGCGATCGCGTAGAACTTTCCTTATAGGCAATTATCTTGATTAAAGCAGTAGTAATAGTAATATTTTGATACTATTGAAAATAATTTTTCTTTTGATAACTCGGTCGTACAAACGGCTACAAACTAAACCCTTTGGACACTGTGGAAAAACATATAATGAGACAAGTATAAAGTATAAAGATTCAGTATAGTTACGAAAAAAGAGATTCAGGCTACATTGAATTTAACAATAACAATAGACATATTGGGTCTCGATAAATTTATGCATTTGGTTGTTGTGCTCTTCACAAGCCAACGAAATAGATCAAGAATTTACAGCAAGAATGTATATATTTTTATTAGTAGTTAGTAGTTAGTAATTAGTAGTTTAATTTCGTAACTCATTTACGCTCTAACAGATTTGTTCACAATTTGTTTACGAGTTATTTTTTTTTTAGTTTATTTAGTTTTATGTACTTTATGAAATATGCATTCCAGCAGGATCTGTCCTTAGGTATTTTTTATTGATGTATCAGTAACTGAACCAGTGAATGCAGTAAAACTTTAAGCTACACTCGCCAATGCGATGCGATCAACTTAGTAACGATCTTTTTGAGCTTGGTGTCGTTTAAATGTAAATTTTAAATACTAAATAAAAGTGTTATTGAAATATTTTTATACATTCTGTCATTTTTGTGTGCTCAGTATATAATCTTATTTTGTAATCGTAATGCCAAGTAAGTTTGGATTAATTAGAAAAGCGTAGTGATTCCAATTTTTTTTGTCATATAAAAGCAAAACTGTAAAGTGGAATTGACAAATACACTCATTTTCTTTTACAATGGGCAACTGTAATTTAATTGAGAAATTCCAAAATAATTTTATATTGGTTAGAAATTGTTTATTAGTCTGTCAGTCAATTGGAAAATACTTATTTCACGAATAACAGTATGTAAACCTTTGTGAACTATGCAGATCCGTTAATTATTATAATAAAGTTTAAATAATAATTTAATTTAATTGTTGTATTTCAAATAATAACTATTTAATACACAATATTTGAATAAGAAATCATTTAATGAAATTAAACTACCTCCTTATTAACAATGTGTTATTTCTAGGTTTATTTTAATCTTTTTAGTATTAATTTTTAGTATTATATAAAAATTTGAATCAGAACTACAAATAATAACTATGAGAAAGAGCAGTCACGTCCAGACTGAAAAATCTACAAGATAACTTAATTAGTGAAGCCACTCTGTGCTGGGAAGTTTCAGGGCAACATCTTCATTTGCTTTTAATCAAGAGAGGAGGAAGATTTATTTTTTCGTCAGGTGATTTTTGTTATAACTGATACACTGCTAGTGTGTTATAAAAATATTAATTTTGATTTTAAATTTATTAGATTTTATTGTTTGTAAGGGTTTTCTGCACTAATATTAAGTTTCAATAGGTACTGTACAGCTGTTGGCTAAGTAGGGGAACTTAATTCTTTCACATTTTACATTTATTTTCGTCTTCAATATTTAAGAGCAGACAGCCTAACAACAAGGTCAACCTCAAAAAACCCCAAAATTAATGAAGTAAGATAATGAATTAATCTTACCAAAATTCCTTGGATGATCTTTTTATATAAAATTTGAAGCCCCCTCATGATCTTATGGTTAGAAATTTAAATTCTACCATAAATATAACTGTAGCTGTTCAGTTAACTAAATTACTAAAAGTAAGCTTCTGCAATTTAATACTTTATTATTTCATAGCAAAAATAATATTCAACACTATTAATTCAACCACAAATTACTACTTTCATTACTATGGATTTGAACACTCTCTGTATGTAAAAAGCATCTACTGAGTACAATGATACATATTACAATAATTTAATAGAATCTTTAAAATGCAAACCACCTTAGATTTTGAATAACTAGTGTTTTCTGAATTTGAAAACTACCATAGAATTGAATACTGTGTATTTTACAATGAATGGCCCATTCCTGTCTTAGATGGTATGGGATTAGTTGGTATTAGGACTTGTTTGGTATTAGGACTTGTTTGGTATTAGGACTTGTTTGGTATGAGGGCTTAGTTGGTATGAGGGCTTGGTTGGTATATGAGCTTATTTGGGCTTACTTGGTATGAGGGTTTAGTTTGTATGAGGGCTTAGTTGATATGAGGGCTTAGTTGGTAGGGGGACTTAGTTGGTATGAGGGCTTAGTTGGTATGAGGGCTTAGTTGGTGTGGGGATTTAGTTGTTATGAGGGCTTACTTGGTATGAGGGCAAAGTTGGTATGAGGGCTTAGTTGATATGAGGGCTTGGTTGGTATGAGGGCTTAATTGGTATGGGGTCTTATATGGTATGAGGGCTTACTTGTTATGGGGGCTTAGTTGGTTTGAGGGCTTAGTTGGTATGAGGGCTTAACTGTCACGAGTGAGTTACTAAATAGTTTTGGATAGTTAATCTGATTACCATATTATAGAGATCCATATAAATAAGGCCTTGCGGTAGGTTATAAACTTAGATTTGTTGTACCTATATTGTTAAACTTATGTATTGAAAGTTGGCAAACAATAGTCAAACGTTAAAACAATGGGTGACCATACAAACTAAAACGTATAGAAGACGTCCTATGGCTAAAGTAAGGGTGGGCGGTTGATATAAGACTACAGTTTCTCGCGTATAAAATGTTATCGAACTTCCGATGTTAACTCCGCCCTCAACGCTGTTTGCAAAGCTACAAACTACACTCGGGAAACAAAAGTGGGTCGTTGTTGGTATTGTTTAAAAATCGTTAGATGTACAGTGACAATAATAATATACGCAATGTTTAAAACTCTTTTTTCTCCAATAAAATATTATGCTACAATGTAACTTTAACATACTTATGAAGGATTGATTTTCATTGGGTTACCTTTCACAAAGTTAAAATTGGGTTCATTTGACTTTCATAAAACACAAACTTCTTCAAGCAATATTTACCCGAAAAATAAATATCGTCAGTGTGAATTTCTCATATAAAAGATTTTAACGGAAGAATAATTTTTCTTACCGTAACCAAAGGAAAATGAAATAAATCGTTCTAAATCAATTTAACTTTTTTTACATCAAGAAGAAGCTTTAAAGTGTTCCATTTTATGTAAACCGTTTGAAAAGTCAAACAAAACAAGGTATTAAAAACATCATTTTTTAATTCTATATTTTTCAAATTATTCCAAATGTACCCTTCATATAAAATTGTATATTCTGGTATGGGCACGATGTCCAGGTAAAATTGTAAAATGTTCAATATCATCACCTATCAATGATTGATGATCATGTCCAATCGAATGACTGGACATATGATGTCAAGCTGGACATATTGAACTGAACAGAGCACAGGTTATTGATTGCTGCAGAAATTGCATTACTGTCATTTTGAAATTGATATGAGTTATTAATGTCTAGTCTTTTGGTAGAAAGGGGGGCAGTTGTATCAGTTTAATCCTAGACTTTTATTCAATAAGTAACTATTAGGAAACATAAAAGTGGGTAGTGGTTGTATAATTCAAACCTTTGGATGGACAGTAAATATGATATTTTCCACAATGTGTTAAACTGTTTATTCTACATTCAATAATTACCTTACTGTGTACATACATACTTATGAAGGTACAATTTTCATCAGGCTAACCTAAAACTAGTTAAATTTGGTTTTATTTGATTTTCATAAACCAAAAATTTCTTCAAGCAATGTTCGGCAAGAAATCTAATGCTGGAAGTATATAGCAAAGTTATATATAAACGTATAAATCTCGCATTACGATACGTTTTTCCTATTTAGCAGCTCTTTAACTGAAGAACAGTTGTGTTAGTATAACGAAGCCGGAATGGCAAAATCACTCAACGATTAGTAACAAACGTTTGTAACAAAAAAATTGATTGAATACAATTTTAATTTGAAACTAACACAAAACAAAATTGTAATAAAGTGGTAATCATTATGAATTGCATTATACTAAAATCTTTGGTCACCTCATATAAGAAGAGTCCTAGAGGAATGCATATTTATGCCAAGGTCAAAGAAAAATATTGAAATTAATTGTAAGTATGTTGTTCTTTTTTACAATAAAGGAGATATCTCTGTAATACATTTAGTGATCTTCAAATGAACCCTTTTAATTTATTTTTTTTTTCATCCAAAACCCCGTAAATGAAGAAGTTAGGTGACGAACAGACACCCCGTGTGTGTGAATACCGTTGACTTTATTTAAACTAAATATAAATAATGAAAATGTTTAATGGATTACATTTATTGAGTTATGTCAACGATACTCATTTTTTATACTTGTAAAGTTTTTGTTAAAAGTTTAATCCCGTTTGAATGAATATGACAAAATAATATAGGCAAATTATCAGAAAACGTCAAAATCACTTCTGCTGCGTGCACAACAATTTAATATGAAGAATCTAATATTCATGAAAAATAAAATAATTTTTTTATCGAATTTTAGATTTTTTTATTAAATAGGTAAAATGTTTTTTTTTTTATTCCAAACTAATGTAGTAAAATACACCCCCTTGTTGCTACCTTGGCGTCAGACATTTAATTAAATGATGGTACTAATTACACGCAGCATTAATATTCCTAAGCCTCTTTGCCTCTGTATTTTAATTTAATATTGGCCTTTTTATGAGTACGAAAGCTACAAAATTATTTAGTTGACACGCTATCATCCTTGAATTGCACGACATGCAACTTACGTTGTTAATGATGATTCCCATACAAAATTTAAACCCCTAAAACATTAAATAGTATCTTAGACCGAATATATAAGGTACAAAGTGTACTCAGAACAAATGTGTGTTATTAAATTGAAAATAATATTAGAGAACGATTATAACTAGCTGCTAGTATTCTAATTATTTATATACACTTGCTCTAAATATTTAAATAATAAAAAATGTAATCTGCGAACATATTTAAAACTTCATACAGCTCAGGAAAGGTATTTATTCATGTTAATCACCCAAAAGTGATTGATGCTTGTTTAATACACTTTACTTGGATTTAAACTTTCTCCATCAAAACTTTTACCTTACCCGATTTATTTAGATTTTGCTAAACACAGGTTTCAACTTAAGCTTGTCAATGAACAGAAAAATTATAATGAAAGTTTAAGATAAATTTATTTCTCAATCTTCGTTTAATTTATATTTTTTTGTAATCAATGTTATGTATTTAAATAAATCGAAACAATCTGAGAAAGAGACTGCTTTTAGAGCAAGTGACGTTTTAGTTACTAGTTTTATTATTAGATTGAGTACGATTATTTCAAAAAATAATCTTAACTGTTCTAATAAGTTGTAAGAACTCATAAACCAAGATTTCACCTCTCCTCATGAACCTTAGAGGCCTGTATAAAAAATGAGTATAAAAAAATATGGTTACAGGGTTTCGAAATTGATGTATATACATCGATGGCTCTGGACCGTTCTCTTCGAAAAACTTTAAAAATTACTACGACGTAAATGACACAAATAATCAAATACAATTTTAAAAAAACCTTGAGCAGGTAAAGTACAATAATGAGCTTAACAAACCACTAACACATGATGTATTTAAAGTGCCCATAAGTCATTTAAGTATTATTTTAGTTAATTTAGAACAACGGGTGACTTTAAAATAGATTGACTTGTAAAATTAGGATTTTAGCACTATTAAAAATGTCACACAGCTACACTCGTACAAATAATACATTTTTTGTCAGTTTTTTTACAAATATTACATTTAAGGAGCTTAAGGAAATTAAATTATGTATTATATGTATATATGCGTCTTTAAAATATAAAATCAAGTTATCACCACTTAAATTCAGTTTTAATATACAACAAAGTTTCTCAATTTTGAATACAGTCTCTAAACGAAGATTGTTTATTTTTGAATTGATATCAATTTCACTAATAGACATGTAATGTTGGTTTAATAATAGGCCTATTCTATTACCGTAAAAATAAAATTGGTAATTAACCTTCAATGTACATTATTTATAAGAAATTATATAAACCTGCACAAATATGTTTTACATTTAGACAAGGCTCTCAAGTTTTCCATTTCCATTGAATGTAGTTGAAAAATAAATGAAAATAAGGTACTCAAACATAAACAAAGTTTTGAATATGATATTTTTTAATTTTATATTAAATACTAAATTCTAAACAAAAATTCTAATAAAATAAATATTTTATATTACGTGTGATATTAAATATACTTGAATGAATCGAATCTCCAGGTAAAACTGTGCAATGTCCAATATCACCTTTCCCATGATTGATGAACATGTTCAATCGAATGACTGGGCATCTGATGTCAAGATGGACATATTGAAGAGAGCTCAGGTTATTGATAGATGCTAAAATTGAATTACTGACATTTTTGAATTTGATATAAGTCATTGATGTTTAATCTTTTGTAAAAAGAGTGGTAGTTTTAATAAGTTTAGATGTAAACCTCAAGCTTTTATGAGAGAAAAAATCACGATGGGTTATATGAAAAAATAGCATCAATTGGGCAACAGTGCACCAGTAATTTAAAGGTAAATTATGAAAATTCTTTTACGCCGAAATCAGTGCGGTTTACTAAAAGACTTTCGCACATAGAGAAACATAATGAAAACTTGCAGAACCTTTCCTATGTAAATTCAAGCTACTTCTTTATTTTTTGTTAGGAAAAACCATAAACATACTTTCACGTAAGGTCAGAAATTTACCGATTTTTAGATGTGTTAGGTTTTTTTCTAGCTTTTGCCTTAATTAATTCATTCCTGTATCCAGCCTCTCTTTAGTTTAAGAATGGTTATTAAAAAATTATAAAATTATTTCGATATCCTTGACCCATTATTCATATTAGTACATGGTCCTGGGAAAAAAAGCTTCACTAGGCGATGTGATTTTACGCTTTTAAAACAACGCACAACATATTTTTAATGTTGACCAATCCGTTAATCAATATTTTTGTAAAAGACTCACCGTGTTGGGGCCCCCCGGTAATGGTACTTAATCGGTAATGGGGATAGCAATAAAATTAATAGTGGTAATATGCAGGACTATTAAAAAATATGGACCCAGTTTTTGGGACTTTGTATCCTGAAAAGTATAAATAGGAAACAAATAAGTTTTACACCGTTAGAAAGAGAACATTACAAAGTTTTATTTACACTGATTACAAAATGCTAAATATCCCCCTGTGCTGCATGGCCAACATTTTAGCGATAGCCGAATTCGCCCCACACACTATTACAGCATCTCTTGTGTCACCAAATTCTTAAAATTGTCTAAGCCAACGAGTTATGATTTTTCTATTTGGTGGTTGAATACAGAATTCGATGCGAAAAGCCCGCTGCACTGTAATAGGAGATTCAGTTTTTGCAAACTCTATAACACAGAAAATAAGGCATATTACTAAGAACAGATGGTAAAACAGATTGGCTGTCTATTGTTGTGATAACGTTTTTGGCCGTATACGAAACTGCGGTGAAAAAACTTTTGGATTTACTCTTTTGGATGGTGCAAAGTTTATGCCTATCCAAATTATACTTTTTCAGATACAAAGTCATGAAATTGAGTCCATATTTTTTAATTGCTCTGTATTTTGTTTAAGATAAATTCGTAATGGCATCACCATCACAAGTTAAATGGGTTTTATTGTGTATACAAACACAATTTTGGATAGTTTAGTCGTTTTTTTTAGGATTCCATCCATATTAGTCTTATTCTTCTACTTACCAACATTAATGAATCTAATAATTGACAGTGATGCCTCCCACTATTAATTTATAACAAGAATAATTAATTTATTAAATGAGCTTAGTGATGTTTCAGATATCTTTTAGTTTTATCAACTCCTAACAAAACCATAATTAATTTTTCTAAAAAAAAACTCATTACACATCTTGATCAAATCCTATTTTCATTTATTTGTCAGTAGACGAAAACCTGTAATGCTAATATCAGTAAATTGATGTTAAAATTTTTAATTTCACATCCCCCTTTTGGCTTGAAATAGAAAGCCGAGTTTAATAGTTTAGTACTTTAATATACATTCAAATCCCATAAAGTCCTTTTTTAATAAGACGATTACTCAAGTTTGAGATTGGTCCCAAAGAAACAGTCCATTGTTACCAGGTATTGGGCACATCTGTTCCACAATCAATACTGAGAAAAGAGGCGCAAAATGAAACCCTCGGGCATTTTATGTGGACAATCAGAAACTGGGATATGGGATGATATCTTCACTTACCTAATACAGAAATGATCTTACGATGATAAGTTTAAATTGTTTATAAACTACTGGTCAGTTAAAACAAATTTAGCTGAAGCCTAGTTTTAACTAAAACATATTGATAATATGAATATGTAACACAGTGAAATATAAAAAATTGGAATTGCCTATAGTCAAAATAAAATAGCAATATATTAATTATTCATTCATTTATTGCTAAAATGTACCGATTCTTACGTGTTTCCCGTTTACGTATACACTAACAATACAGATTTTCATCCAACCATCATACATTGAATTTGTGAATGACTGATATAAAAACTTTTACAAAAACTTTGTAATTAGAGTGTTATAGATTTTTTTCGGGATGGATTAGAGTTAATTTATCCATTATAAATAGCTTTTCGCTGTAGAGATTGGCTTTAACGGAAGTATTAAACAAGATCCTACTACGTTTACCAATAAAAGGTTGGAATTATTTTGGTTAGGGACCTGCTTACGTTTTCGGCAGAAAACCTAATTCACGCATTTAAAGATCCATTAACTTGCATAAATCTTTTGGGACGTTGATATACAGAACTATTGAAAACCCCCATCACATTTTAAATCCATCGACAAATTACTATAGCTGGAATAAAAAAAAACAAATGTCTTTTATAAGCTTCAATATGACTTTTTGGAGACTATTTTTAGTAAAATATTCAGTATTTTAAGATGCATAACTTACAGTTCGGGTATTAATAGTGGTTCACGGTAATGTTTTGCACTATTATCAATAATGAATTTCAATCAGTATGTATAAACCAAATTAAAATATACATTTAGGTAACAATGCTACTGTTCTGTATGCAATCTGTAGTGTTAAGCACTTTAAAGTGTGGTAGGACGTGAATCATGTATTACATGAGTCGTTGCAAAGTAATAAAACACGTTACGACAGATGTACCAGACTGTGATCAGAATACGTTAGTATAACTGACTTCTGTGGTTGTAGCGCTGGTCCATCATGTGTAAGTGTGGTAGGACATGAATCATGTATTACATGAGTCGTTGCAAAGTAATAAAACACGTTACAACAGATGTACCAGACTGTGATCAGAATACGTTAGTATAACTGACTTTTGTCGTTGTAGCACTGGTCCATCATGTGTAAGTGTGGTAGGACATGAATCATGTATTGCATGAGTCGTTGCAAAGCAATAAAACACGATACAACAGATGTACCAGACTGTGATCAGAATACATTAGTGTAACTGACTTCTGTGGTCATAACACTGACCCATCAATAAATCACAAAACACCAAAAACATACTGAAATATGACAGAATATAATGTATAAATTAAATATAAAAATTATCTTATAATTCCTCCTCAAGAACTAACGGCAATGATTTACAATTAGATTAAAGTTAGTGAGACGTAAGTGTAGAGTGTTCATTGACATCAAAATGAAAAAGTATATCGGTTACAGGTTCAGGTCTTACCGTGCAACCTACGGTGATAGCTAGTCTTAGTCTTTCCTTAAAGAAATTCACTAAAACCAAAATATATTAAATTTAAAATTTTACAAATATGACGAACAAGATAGCAGTAGTATTGACTGTAGCATAATTTATGGTATAGTCAATGGCGGTGTATAGAAAATAACTAATATAGAAGAATAACCAATGTAATATCCACTTGATGTGTTCTTCATCCACTAGAAATGATTTGTACATGCATTTTCAGGTGACAGTTGGGACTTAGCTCTGTATGTATATCCCCTTAAATTCATTACAAAGTCATCTTTAGTCATTATTAAGTAAGAACTGAACACAGTGATATGTTATGTGTTGATAATTCGAATTTGGCGATGTTTTATATGCAAAAGTATTTAAACATAATCCAGAGTAACTCTCCAGAGCAACTGTTAAATTTGCATTATACAGTATATCTCTTGCTAGGTACATCTTATTAGAAGTTATTAGAATAAGTCAAATACTAGAACGAGGTTTTATAAGTTTGAAGGTTGATAACAGATCGTTGCTTACTAATATTTTATTATCTCATTACATTGAAGAGTTTTGGATACTTTGCTGAGGAAGTCACAAGTTACCAGCCATTTCATGTAGGTCTTTTTCCCAGTTTCATCTGCAAATGTAAACGGGTCCCAGGTGTCCTTGCTTCCTTTTGATACATTCTAAGAGCGTACTTTACTGATTGCTAACATACGTATGAGTGCACTTTTATTTCCTACTCGTTTTAATTTATTTGTATAAAATAAATTATTATACAATAAATTATTGTTTTACCTTACAAACAATAAACAAATAACAACAAACACAACGAATACAAATAAATGTCTGTCCAAAACATTATTGTGTGTTGATAAATATTTTAAAAACTTTGATTTTTTTTGTGATTATTCTACGGGCATTTTCATACTGAAAAGACTTTAAGTGTTTATTGTACTGTTGAGTTATGTCTTCTCTTAAGTAGCAACGGTTTTGAACTTGACGCTTAAACCGAAGACAAAATGCCAAGTTGTTTTAGTATCCTATTTATCAATGGGGTTATGAAGACACACACGAATACGCAAGAATGACGTAATATGAGGACATAAAACCAAAAATGTTTTCGGAAATGTATAGTCAACCCGCAATTAAACACAATTGACAGAGTTGTCCATGTATTACGAGTACACTTACACCTTGTTTCTACTTTCATCCTTGTGAATCGCATAGTTAATTATTAATGCAATTCCTCCCTGGTTGGCGATTTTGGGCTGTTAAGAAAATCGGTTTCATAGAACATATTTCCTCCTTTTCTTAAATTGTAAACCCAGGTCTCTTTGCCGACGACACATCCCTTTCAGTCTCGGCTGCGATATCAATCAGTTAGATTTTAGTGCCTTTTCTGAGGCAAACAATTCAGTCCAATGGTTAGATGACAGCTTGTTTTCCTTAAACTCCGATTAATCCTAATTCATAAATGTTTCCTTAACTAACAAACATCACAAGAGTTTCATCCTTTTAATAGACGAAACCGTGGTGCTTCCTACTGACAGAGTTAAGTTCTTGGGATTGGCCCTAGACAAAGGACTTAGTTTCAAGAGTCGTAAGAAAGAATTTCAGGAATGATACGGTTTTGGAATATTTGTATTGCACACTGCGCAGTCAAAAAAACACAAAAAAAACTAAAAAGTTATAATTTTACCAAATTATTTTTTAACCTGCGGTCACTTGGCGTATGCTGTACCAATTTGCGATCATGAGAGTAGAAACTCCAAGCTTTTATCCAAACTAAAAAATGGGCAGTGCTATTTTCACTGCCCAAGCACCAAAATTGCAGAGATAACTTTAAAAATGGCAAATTTTTACTTTTCCCAGCTTATATATACAGACAAAATTCTTTTTGTCAAACAAAATTTTTCTTTATTTGTCTTCTCAGATAAATCTTTAGCCTGTCAATACCCTCTGCAAAATTTTCATGATTTACCCTTTCTAAAATAAGCATCCCCCTTCTTCAGATAGCATACACTCTATAACGGTATTAAACTACACAATAACCCATGCTAGTCCAAAAAGTTGGGATCAAACCATTTAAGTTTAGAAAACGTTCGAAAGGTCATCTAATTAATTCCTCATGTTGAATGGTCATTAGTTTCTTTTTTCAACCTGTAAAGGAGGATGATAAGCTCAACTTTACTCTTGTAAATAGATGGTAAGCTGAATTGAATGTATATTTTTTAAAGTATAGCCTAAGATGAGTTGTATTTTTTTATGACTTGGCTAATACAATTATTTTGTTAATCATTTAGCTGAATTAACAAATTTGAATTAAATTTTCAACATTCCACAATATTCCAAATTTTCTGTATAGATAATATGATAAAAAATCATATTATTATACTATACTCATATATATATACTCGCCTCTTTTATAGAGGCGAGTATACCTATACTCATGTATAGAAATATTAATAGCACCGTTCCCCTCATTGTTAAGTATTTTCATATTATAACTATTAATTATCATAAGCGCACCAAGAGGATGAGGACTTTTAAAATATCTAACGAGTTTGAATATATCTATTCAAAGTTTGGGATTAAAAATTATTAATCTATATTCGCCAACTAAAAACACTATTTTATGTGTTTCTTCTTGAATTTTGTCATTCATAGTTTCAAGAGAGGAAAGAAACTTCGAAACTTAGAACGCAATATTGTTACAAAATCCCCGGAGCGGAACTAAAATGATCGATGTCTGTTTAATACACTTTACTGTCCAACTTGGGGCTCAACTTTCCTCATCAAACTTTCACCACCCGTTGTTATCACCGTTGTTTTTCTTGTAAATGCATTTTCAATAAATCCTGCCTTTTATAAGGCTGGTGTATATTCGAGAAAAATATATATATGATAATTTTGTTGTACAAAATAGTTGTGAAATTACATTAGTAAACATAATTTTAGTATTTAAATATCAAACCATTATCATACGTTTATCTAACGGGGACTGGATCGACTTCTGTTCTATTCTTTGCAGTGGGGACTATAAACTGGCAAAACCATCAGATAGACCCGAGTGCCGTTTGACTCCCCAGAGCTTAAGAGTGATTCAGTAGAAGGGTATTAGTGGAGAGGCAGGATGTAACGGAGACCGGGTACAGTTTCAAAACTGGGCTACCCTAATATCGATTGGAAATTAAAATCGATTCGATTAGTAAACCTTCTTTCAACTGTTCCATAATCAGCAAGTTTGGTATGGTTAGTTTAGGACTAACTAACACAAGTAGACTTCCCATTCCATTGTACATTTTGAAGCTCGGTTTTAGTTCATGTCCGGGGACACTGGTGGCTAGTGTCGACAAAATTTTGTTTCTATTATATTACATTAAGTTTCATGATTTGTGCTTTGCTGTTTGGTTATATGACTAGAGGACCAGTTTTTGTTTATGATAATATTATTTCATTTGGCTAAACGGAGTTTTAAATTACAAAAAAAATAAAAAATTTGTAAAAAAACACGACCTCTAAAGTGCACCGAACAGAACTAACGACAGAAGTGGCTTCAGCTGTTCCATAAGGATGAGAAATCTACGGGAGTGTGTTTTATGTAAGGTTTAGGTTATTACAGTTTCTTTTTATCCCTAAAACAAATTTTGCTCATCCCCCTGGTGCTGGTAGAGCTTTCCACCCCCATACCCGCCGCACCGTGGAACCCGCCACTGATACCTGGCCGGCACTCGCCCCGTCAAGCCTCAGGGTGTAAAATGCCCCTCGTCAAAGTGGTTAGGGAAACAGCACTCGACCCTGCACTCAAGAGCAGCTATGACTACATGGATAATTGATTTTGAAAACTGAAAGTAAATAAACATCATGGAGGTATATGATTAAGTTTGATGAGAAAAGTTGAAGCCTAAGCTGTAAAGAGTATTAAACAAGCATCGATCATTTTATATTCTCTTCAAACTTGGTTACAGGATACATTTTCCTGCAAAAACTTCGTCAATCTGCAAACATGTGCAGGCTATACTACCGCTGTTTACTACTACTACAGTCATGTTAAAAAAATGTATACGATTTTGTTGCAATATATAACTTGTTAACGTAAAACCTTCATATCTCATTGTATTATTTTATTTCCTTACCCTTTAAAATAAAAAGTCTGGATTCCATCAATAAATATGTATTGTAGCCAAACTTTGGCATAAATCAGTACTAAATAAAATGGCAGCCACGGTATTAATGTTAAATCCTTAAGCCATTCCTTTGTGGTTGACTTTTATAAAGATCCGTTTCTTTTCATTTCTATTCTTTTGATCGTTCATTTTCTAACTCCATGAACTCTACTTCAGATGTTGGTTCTGTGGGTCTTAAAGAAAGTATTTCATGTAATGTGGTGTTTTATTTCAAAAGAGATTTGATTTTTAACAAACAATCCTTCAATAATCAAAATAGAAACTTTTGAAGAGTTGAGGGTTAAATATCCATGTAATTTCTAAATATTAGTTAAACGTTATTGGTGTTTCACAATTCAAACATATTAATTTTAACTTATTGCCTGCAAAGATCCGTTTTGCATTCAATAACTTCTTGCAATTTCCCATTGCTTTGATAATTCATTATGCTCCGCGAATCCTACTTTAGATGGTGGTTCTGTAAGTATTAAAGAAAGTATTTAATTTAATATGGACGTTTTATTTTCGAATTTAGTGTGGTTTTTATTATTAAGTATTAAATTATATACTTAAGTTGAGGGCTCAAGTATTTGTGTAATTTCAAAATTTTTTATATATTCTTTCCAAAACGATGGTGTATGGTATTGAATTAGTGTTAATAAATGCTTCGCCATCTTAATCTCTCATTTGAATGCTATTATGATCTTTTACTATAATAAGGTTAATTCAAAGGCATTTCATTAATAAGAAAACACAACAAACTTACGGCACAAAACCAATTTCAGTAAATGCCTAAATCTTTGAGGGAGGTATAGTTTATAGTTTAAAGAACTCAATCGTCCGTACTTTCATTATTTTATTTATTGGGTCTTTTGTCTTTTGACGAACATAGATGCTCTTATCACAATATATATTATTTTTATATTAAATATAATTTTATTACCTAAAGTTCGTTGAAAGTTAACTGTTTTTAACGCCAAAACCTAACTAGCAACATTACATAGTCGGTTCCCTAAGTGTATCAAACAAGAATAAACTAAATTCAACGTTTTGCCTTGTTAATTAGGCAGATTTCTTTGTGAGAGTACTTTAAAATAAGTTTGTAACTTTATTTAAATGAGATATTATACAAGTTAACACTAATTAATTAATTATCTTGGCTTTAAAATGGTGCATCTTATGCATTTGAGTATGTTACTCATCTTCAAGTATTGCATTACTTTACTAAGTAATAGTTATATAACTTATACTCTACTTATATGAATAACAAGTACAGTATAAATTTTTACTTGACAGAACTTTCAGTAGATATCAAAGAGGAAAGTTTACCCGGGAAAGACATAATCTTCACCACCATTCTCATACGATCGTTACAATGGAGACATATGGTGGTTTGGTGCAGTCAGGAAATCACCTCACTTATCTTATGTCCCTCTTTCTCTCTTTTACCCCTTCCTATTTTACATGGTTTTTGGGTGGTTAGAGCCTCTTAATTGCTATGTATATTGTGTATTGTGAATATAGAAAATTAGGTGTTATTATTATTTATTATCAGAAAGAGAATTTATTATAAGTGTATGGAATTGAATTAGGAGTTGTATATTTTTCTTATTTGGGTTGAAATCTATATCTTAAGTAAATGAAATACCGAACAGATTATAAATTGAAAATTAGTTAGATAATTTTTGCAGTAAAATAAAATTATGGTAAGCTAACAACAATATAATTAGTATTCGTTTTGTAACAATAGTTTAGACTCCTAACTGGTAGCCATGCTATTAAAGAGAATGCCAAATATGTCATTTCAAAATAACTTGTGTTTATGTTTTTACTGAATGATTCAATATAGATTACGAAGACCGTATAACATATCCCCCGCCACAAAGGCTTGGAGAACATCAACGGAGGGTAGCGGAAATGTTTCTTATCGCAATCCTGCAGACACCGTAAATCGTCGCCACATCATCCTTCATCCCATACATAGAGTAACAACCAATGATAAAGGACGAAACTGTGAACAGAAATACATAGAGTAGTAAAAACCTTAGTGAAGCAACACTAAAGTATATACTTGGTAAGCGTGTCAAAACGTTATCTGAAAAAACCTATACGTCTAATAACACTTGTAATAATATATTTACAGTTATATTGTTGACTCACAAGGTACTAAATACATAAAAGATGGTAAGTAATTGTGATCGATTTTGATTGAACACTCCAATACTCCAATCATCATCAGACCAATGGCGAATGACAAGAATCTCAATGTCGTCCCTTATAAATTATTGACTACCAGAAGTAGTGGCCAATAGGTTTCTATAAGTGCAATTGGAGTCAAAACGTACTTGTTCATTGATGAGCTTGTTTCTATGTTTACATTTTTCCTTGTAAATATACAATATATGATTGAAGTGTCCAATCGAAATCGACCCCCACATCTTACTCAATTTTTTATGTTACCGTCTTGTGAGTCAAAAGTATCTATCCTGTTCATTGAATTACACCTAAACGGAAACCTTATCAAAATGAGAAATGCAAAATTTCTATATTATTGTGGATTTTTAAAGGTTATTGCGTCACAATAAATTTCTCATAAGAATTAGGTAGTGTTTAGACAATATTTTCAAACTGCGATGTTTTGCAGGAGTAAAACGTGGCAGCAGGCAAATCCCTGTATAACAACAAATCCCGTATTTGTTATTCATATGAGTCCCACGCTAAGCTGAAAAGTCTGGAATAAATACATATTATTTAAAGTTCTGGAATGTTTGTTAAACGGAAATTTAATTTTAAATTAGCTTATTTAAAATCAAAAATCATATGATAAATATTGAGCTAAGCCCCCGTTTAGTTCACTCAAGTTTTAAAGTCATTTAAACTTTAAATTAGTGTAATGTTTTCGTTGTTTGTAATTTTTTGTATTTTATCAAGGAGCACCAATCTTCTATTATTCTAATTCCCTAAGGGGTTTCTTGTGCACAGCAAAACTCTTTTATTTACTAACCGATTTTGATGGTTTAGGTGTCAAATTAAAGGGAATTCTCTGTAGAAGTAATGGAATAACTTTTGTCACGCTCAGTTCAATGTGCTTTGCTCCATTGGACTTTAAAGTTTTCGTGTATTTTTAATATACAAGTCAAACTTTGTCAAGATTACCAAACATATGATTTATTTCTTAATAGAAAACATCTGTCTTTATAAAAATAGCCTGTTTGCCTTCTGTCATTTTAATATTATCTTTTTATGTTTACCTATCAGTTTACTTTAAAATAAAATGATAACTTATGAGATGGGATAGTTTATTTATGCAGTTTCATTCATAGGGAGTAAAAACCAGTCCATTTCATTATGCGATTGTATTTATTTTCAGATAATGGCATGTTTAACGTTTTCATAGATATTTTCATGTGTTATGTTTTCCAATTTTTAATTTTGATTATCATAAAATTCTACCAAGAAGAAACAATCCCTTGTTTGCGATTCGGCGACACATTAACAACAGAGATGGTATGATAATAAATTGTGAAAAGTTACCTATGCTGGTTTTTGAAGATCAAAGAAATGTTATGCGACCGCTTGATTTTTTTAAATATTGCACGGACAGATGCTGTCACAAAACAGACTATTTTGACTTAGGAGATCTTAGCGTATACAGTACAAAACAGATTTAAATTGCCAATACAATTAAATGAGTCAGTCTCAGTCTCCGGAATAAAATACAATAGTAACAAAGCTAAATATTTGTTGAATAATATTATAGGATGAAGTTTCTATGTCCAATAAGTATGCTTACTTCTCGTCTGTAGAATGATTACTGCGAGATATCGCCAGAAGAGAAGGCCAAGCAAAGCCTTTTGGTGGAAAGGTTTTGGAGGTAATTTCCGGCAATGAGCTACCATAGTCTCTGGTGCGAGTCGCTGTGAAATGGTAGAAAACTCAATAATTATATTACCTTTATGGTCAATGTTTAAAAATATTTCACTTATTAAAACATGAGAGCAAATCCAAGGGAATCAATATTTTCTGAATATCTTTTACTAATAAGGAATGGCCAAGAGCTACCTTAATGGTCTTTGTGAGACATTGATAAGTCTTCCACCACAATGTATTGCGAATGAGAATATAACGACGAAATCTTTAGTGAAGGATTCTCTGAAAATGCTTAAAATAAAAATAAAAATCATGCAATAATTTAACTAAAGAATGAATATGGTGACCAAGTTAATAATAAAATATCTAAGCAACTAAATAATGACAGTAGAGTTTACTACTCAGTGGACACTTTGATTCAAGAAGAGGAAGACCAGTTTCATGTCCCTGACGAATTTCTCTACACTTTAGCACCAAGTGGTTATGTCTCACAAGTTATGTTTATAAAAAGGTGGAATTGTAATCTTACTAAGAAATTTAAATCCATAAAAAGGACTGGTTAATGGAACCAGAATAATGGTGAAAGAGATTAATGACAAAGTCTTAAATATGAAAATGATTACTGCAAGTTCGGCTGGAAAACGAGTATTATTATTCCAATTAAGTTTAGAATCGTCAGAGGGAAATTTTCTCCTGAAATTCAAACATCTGCAGTTCCAATGCCGAATTGCTTTTGCCATGACCATCACAAAAATTCAAGGACAGAAACTTGAAAAAGTTGGTCTTATCTGTCATAGCCCTGCTTTCAGCATTGGGCATTGTACGTGCCGCGCTTTTGATTAACTAAACAAAAATAATGGTGAAAAAACAACGAAACCAAGGTCTTCTGGTTAAACACGTTATTAGAGTGTTTGCGAAAAAAATCGTATGGAAAGAGTTTCACCTTTAACATGTCAAAAGTAAGATGTAAATGTTAACTGTTCTGTCAGGCAGTATTGTGTACTCTGTTAAACCCTTTATTAAAACAGTAGCCTATTGAGTATTGACTTTTGGTTTATTATGTAGTGACAAAATAAAATTGTATTTAAATTATTAAAATTACATTGAAATGTAGTTAATATTATTAACTAAAAATTGGAAACAACTAGTTTAACACTAATTAATTACTATTCTGTACTAATGTATCGGCATTTTGTCCGTCTATGCATCTTATAGAAACAATCAGTTCATTTCAGCTGAAATGTTGTAAAAAGATTATGTAGAAGAATAGGGTTGGAAGTATCCTGTTTTGAGCTCTTCCTCCGGCTTTTGCTATTTTTGTTGTTGAGTTTTTAAATCAATTTTAGTTTCTTTTTCATTGTAGTAATGAGAGTCAAAATGTCCATGTTTAAATTTGCGTTTTTTTTTATAAAACTATTTAATTAGTTCGTTTGACTAAATATTTTACAAAACTAACTGGTATAACCAATTGAGACATTTAAAGTTCCAAATAGTCTATGATCTAGTCGTATGTATAAATTATCAAGTCCTTAAATTATATAATAAACAAGATACAAGAGAATGTACAACCTATTTTATTCAACCATTTTAACTGAATGACAATTATATAAACACAAACATAAACATTAAAAAACAATAACATAAACCATGTGTATTAAGAAATCAGATGTTGATGACATAATATGCCTTCTCCAAACCTGCCCATTGTCCATCTCGATTTGATAATGTATCAATCCTTCTCTCCTTCTCACGTTTCCAAATTTCCACTTTCCGTCTTTTCCAAAATTGCGTACCTGAACCCTGTCCCCCACCCGAAACTCTCTTTTGATTTTAGTACGTCCGTCGGGCATTCCTGTGTGATCTTGGGGTTTCTTCATAAGATCCAGCCTTGTCCTTATTCGACAATTATACAGGGTGTTTTTTTAAAAACTTGCATCTTTATTTATGTAAAAACCGCAATAGATAGAAATATGCAGTTTGCGGGAATCATCTATTGACGTAGGGGGACCAATTGTTTTGAATTCAACGTTACATTCACATTCCCCCCCTTTCCCCCCCTGCCACCAACATATTTTTTTTAAATAGCAAGGTACCCCTTGTGACATATCAAATAAAAGAGCATAAAAAAAGAAAATGTTTGATGAAAAAAAATTGAAAATCGGTTCATAAATTTGTGAGATATTCCCCCCCTCACCCCCCCGGAACTTAATTTTTCTTAATAGCAAAGTACCCCTTGTGACATATCAAATGAAAGAGCATGAAAAAAGAAAATTTTTGGTGAAAAAAAATTTAAAATCGGCTCATGAATTTGTGAGATAATCACCCCCCTTTTCCCCTACCCATAACTTGTTTTTTAATAGCAAGGTACCCGCCCTTGTGACATATCAAATGAAAAATAAATTTCGCCAAAATTTTTCTTTTTTCATGCTCTTTCATTTGATATGTCACAAGGGGTACTTTGCTATTAAAAAAATTAAGTTCCGGGGGGGGGGGTGAGGGGGGGAATATCTCACAAATTTATGAACCGATTTTCAATTTTTTTTTCATCAAAAATTTTCTTTTTTTATGCTCTTTTATTTGATATGTCACAAGGGGTACCTTGCTATTTAAAAAAATTAAGTTGGGGGCAGGGGGGAAAGGGGGGGAATGTGAATGTAACGTTGAATTCAAAACAATTGGTCCCCCTACGTCAATAGATGATTCCCGCAAACTGCATATTTCTATCTATTGCGGTTTTTACATAAATAAAGATGCAAGTTTTAAAAAAAACACCCTGTATAAACACAAACATAAACATTAAAAAACAATAACATAAACCATGTGTATTAAGAAATCAGATGTTGATGACAACTCATTATTATAAATAATAACAAATGTGATACCTAAATGTAGTTTAACTATAGAATATTACTCTGGTATTGCATTTTAATACATCAATTGCATATATTTTCTATAAGTGTCAATATCTCTCTAAGTGCCAATTTTCCGACTTAAACATTTTCACGTTGAACACTGATCACCCAATTTATCTTGAAATTACTGTAAGAAAATAGCTTTATTATTTGTATATATTTTGGCTGCAACAAAATCTAAATGTACAATAAACTATAATTACCACTGTATAATATAGTTATGACTTTTTATTTCATTTCAAATAACAGAAGAACAACTACAACCAATATTTGAAACTAGATAAATGCTAAGTAGTAAATTATGTTTGCTAAAATAATTTTCATCTCACATTATATCCTCCATAAAACAGCCAGTAGACGTTTGTGTTATAGAAAATCAGCTATCTGAGGCAAACAGGCATCTTAAATCATACCTTGACAGCTTAAGGACAACATGTCCCCTAGTATACATGTAGCTATATACTTATCAGAAGCCACTTTCCAATTTGGAAACGCATCTTAAATCGTTACGTTAATAAACGTAAAGATTATTATGCTTGTATTTTATAAGATACATTGAATACTAGTTCAAGGACAGTAAATTAAAATGTACTTAATGTTTATTTGATAAGTTCAGTGGCTATGATATCATTGTGATTTTATTGCTGAGGATTAATTTATAATGTGGCTTATATATCTTATGTTAGGTACTTTCAATTTATTATGTTCACGTGAAATATTGGACTTTTTTCGTATTTGGGGTTTGTGATTTAAAATGTTATTTAGTTACAAAAAATACTCCAAATGCAAATAAAACTACTCCAAAACTATGACAAATGGTATACAAGACAAATTCACTCATGTCGTAATCCTTTTAAAAGTATATTTTAATATTTACAATAGTTCATATCAATATTGCAATATCCAATATCAATATTGGTTATCCATTGTAAATTTAAATAACCAATGAAACACGCCGCAAATATCTAAAGCCTCTCAACACTGACATCGACAGATTATCATGTTCCTGGTTTGACATAGGATTTTGTCGTCAGAGTGGATTATATTTAAAACGTATAAGCTGTTTCTCACCGTTTTCGGTATTTATGATAAATTTTCCATCTACCAAATTTTTCATTCCCCAAAATCCTCGGTTTGAATACATCCTTAAACTGATATGTACTTCGAAGATAAATCACGCTGAGATCGTTTTCCATATCAACAATTTAAACTCAATTCCATGTCTTTGGCGCCAAGAAGCAATATCTAGTGATATATGTGGGGATGCAGCCGACACATATGTGGGATATAAACTTGGGAACAAACACTTTCTTGAGGGTGGTTTCCAAGATTGCATTGTTATGGGACCTTTTTTCTTTGGATTGTTTGGTGTTCAATATCATTAATCGACATTTGCTAAAGGATGTACTTGGAGTACGATTTAAGCATTCATTAATTGCAAGCTTCTCAATTTTACCTCTTATGCCACTAAAACCCAAGTAGCCTTTGTCCACACTTATAACTCTTCACTAAATTCTTTGTTCTCTTCAGCAGCTTGAATTGTAAAACAAACAATGATTATGTATTTTTAACCTTTTTTTCTGTGACTACTCTTTTTCTACTAAGAGACACTTGTCATCCAGAGTTATGCATGTATTTATTTATGTTTATTTCTTCATTTTTACAGTCAACCTGGTTCTTCTCTTTCCCAAACATACATTGAATACCTCAACCATTCTCGTCAGGTAATTTAATAAAATAAGAGAGGTGGTTGAGTACATATGCTTTGCTAAATTAAAACATTTTCTATCTATTATTATTGTAATTCTACCCTAATTTATTTAAAGTAAATTCATCTATGAATGTCTAGTGTAGATTTACCACAGATTATTACTATAAACATACACTGGGCTTCAGAAGAGCAATAGGAAATTCTTCTGAGGGGGAACTGAGGGGAATTGCTGAGATGAACTGAAGGATATGTATTACATCCGTCCCTAGATCAATGCTCTTCCTAGCATATGGTTCCGGGGGAGAGAGTCGCTTAGGGTCTCGATATTTTGAAAGATGGTCTCCAAAGATCTCTCAATCTTTGTGACGATTTTCATAAAATTGAGCGTATTTCAAAGTTAGAAAATTAATTGTGTATTTACATTGAATCATTTTAAATTCAAAATGTAAATTTAAATAAAAATATCATAGAAACCTTAACATTTTCGAATAGTGTTTTTTATATAATTTTTTGTCAGTAGGTTATGCCAACTTAATTTATTACAAAATCAACAATACAATGTTTGATAAGTTATGGTTTCCAATTATCCTTCGATGAAAACCTATTTTAAGCATTGTTATTTCTCGTGATTAAATTAAAATAAATGTTTTACCTTAACTACGTTAAGTTATTTACGACTTTGTTTTGAACACAGTAAGACCAATATGTGAAGAAAGAAACTCCGTACCGAAAGTACCTACTTATCTTCGATACTTACCCTAATTGATATAAATTGTAAAATTAAAGATATATAAGTAAAAGATATTCTTACAATTCACCCAATGTATTAAATACGGATTTTTCTATACTAAACTTAATTTAAGTTACTTAATATACTTATTAAAGTTGTGTTTAATATATTTACTTATTTACATTATTATACGACTATTTTGTGGTATCGAAATCAATGATTTGTTAGATTCGAAATAAATGTTGTATTACTTTATATTATCACTAAAATATTACATAACTACTGCTAACTACTATGAAATTACATCAAATTGCGTTGCCATTATGCTATTACGACATTCTCGCTTTTGCTGCTAATTTATTTTACAATTCTTATTTCCAATGGTAAGTATCACTCCAACATTACTTTGCACACACAACGTTCAGCAGTTTCAAAAGGCGTTATCAAACATTTCGATTCAATTATCCTTTACAAACTTAACAAACACCATAAACTAATGGAAGGTACACAGCTTTAGTTCGAAAAGAGACTAGTTTTAAGTAAATAACTCGAGGTTTACCACGGGTGTGGAATGTTTGTTTTCAATTACAAGTGAAAACATTTATTACGGCAAACACAAAAGTGCGTTTACTGGAAAGACACGAACACACTAAGCAGACTTCTCTCTCGATAAATGAATTCATATACATAACCTCTCCATTATTTCCACTTTTTTAAAGTGGTTTTTAAGAGTATTTAACATTTGTGACTCATTTAATCCGTTTACCTTCGTTCCCGAAACTAGACATATAGCATGTTGGCTAAAACAACGACTTATTTACACCGACGTTATTAAGGTAGGACGATGGTTTGGTTGTTCATATCCTAACAAAAAGACTTATCGTAGCATTTATACTAACAATCAATAAAATATAACTCTATCAGTACTTTGATTGCTGCTACAAGAGTTAAACTTAAATGTTTTAGTAAAACTGTTATAAGTTAAAAACATTATTTCATAATATTTCATATTATATCAACGCAATCAAATTGTCAATCGATAAGATAATTTGTACTGTAGTTCGTAGCTTTATTCAATAAACAATTGCATGTGTGAAAGTGTGATAGAGTTCTGGGTCGGTTCGTTAGCTTTGACCGTTGTTGTATGTCAAATCTGATTTAATCGTTCTGTCACTGCGAACTTTGATGAACTAAAATTATCCATGCCAAAGTCAACGACATGTATAACTACGGGGAATAGATACAATTATTTAATTGTCTTATGCTTGTCATCACCTTTCTTTCAGTATTTTGTTAAATTCTATGAGTACAATTTTTATCTCTTGAATTTCTTGTTTATTTGTTGACTTTATAAATAAGGATTAAATTAATAAAGCTAAAGATATATTACTATGAGGTAGCCAGTTTTTTTTTTTTTTTATTATTTAGACCGGATTTATATTAATAATATTCATGTACAAATGCGCCTGTCAAATACTAACGCCTCAAATTTGATCTTGTCCTTACATTCCTCAAAAAAACTTCTACATGTTTACCAAATAGGGCTGATGTAATGTAAACAATCAGCAAAGGAGTAGAGAATCCCATGTCCAAAATAGAGGGAAAATAACTGCTTATCTATTAAATTGTAAAAAAAAAATAAAAAAAAAATAGGAAATCTATACAAAAATAACTATACATTTACTTTACGATAAGTTAAACTATTTTTTTATGATATGACTGTTTCCATTCCTTAGACTAAGAAGTTTAAGAGAGGAATTAGAAAAACAAACCTATTTTAAATAAATAGCTATTAAAAGTCTATAAGTAAAATATATCTAGATCTATCGAGCCATATCTTAGAAGTAACCTAAAAGTAATCGCAGATAGGATACCGATTTTGTGATAAACCTTCAGTCAGGAAAGATGTCATGTTTAACTTTTGACGTAAACTATCAAACAAGATACTTCCAATGCTTACCAATGCAATACTTTCCAAAGATAACTAGACTTTCTCCAATCTCATTTTGCATTTTGGATGTATTGGAAACCTGGGGTTGCTTCAAATTCTAAAAATGTTTGTATATAAAGTTATATTTATATTGAATCATTTTGTTGGTTTCATAAAACCATTGACTTTTGAAATCCAAAGTAGACGTTGCATTAAAGGACTCTGGCTTCAGTCCACTATTTACTGAAAGAAAACATAGCAGGACGGACTCATGTACTTTCTTTAATTTGAGTTAAGTGACAGAGCCAAAATATTTCTTCGTTTTGTAGGTTTTAAATTCGCAATGTGATATTGACACAACTATGATCTAGTGCACAACAGTGAATGTACTGTTCTATTTTCTCGTTAAATACGCTGCATTTAACATCAATATACTTATGCTATTACAAATTTATAGTAATTTTTGTATATATTTCCTTCTTTTTAATACGAACTAAATGCTTATATAATTATTATAATAACTAGTATTGATTATAAACAGGAATTTGCAGACATATCTTATTAAAGTGTTTACAAACTTGGGTCCAATGGAAATCCCAAAAAAGCCTCACACATAATACTCCCACTAAAAAAATAAATAAAAGTTAAATAGTATTAAAAATAAGTTATTAACATACTAATAAACAGTAAATTAAACACTTAATGCATGTATGGTAAATAGAGAGAGTGGATTTTAATTGTATCAACTGTTGTATACATATAAATAAAATTGATATTGAAATATTTTCCCCCTAATATTCAGATACAATCCGTTGCTAATAGTGCATATTTCGTTGCTGCACCTTTCTTAGAAATTGTTATAAAACATGTAACGATAAAAATACAGAATTAAAAAAATGAAGTAAGCCTAAAGCAGAAAGGAATACCAAAACTATGGAATATTCATAGAAGTTGAATGAAGCTTCTTGGACTGTGGTGAAACTTGTTACCGGTGCGGATTGGATCTGAATTATATATTGCATTGTGTCTACAGAGCGTTCTTAAGGCAGCGTTGTATTTGGAGCTTACTATATAAAGATGTTAATATGTATTTAAAAAATAACAGTATTCTTCAGCAGTATTTCTTCGTGTAATAAATATTGAATAATTTCGTTACTGCAATTGTACATGTAATACTGTACAAAAATAATCAAATACGGTATTGCCACCAATGCATTTTCATGTATATGTAAACGTTGACATTAGGCTAATAGCAGCAAACCATAAATACACTTAAATTTGCATATCGTAATAAGTTTTTATAGCTGGTGACAGTTATAATATGCCTGAGGTAAGATTTTGAGGACACTGTTCAACTCATTTTATAACACTTAAAAAGTTTCATTCTATTACGGCTCGGCTACTTAAATTGTTGAAAACCCCATAAGGTCTGATCTAAGTCAATGCAAAGTTGTAGTTAAACTTCTCATCCTATTTTAAAATCGGAGTCCTGTTTTTGAGTTTCATAAGTCTGGTAAAACGTTAATAATTTAATGTAATATATACCTTTCACCACTGGCAATATTTAAACTGTACGCTATATTTTTGACACTAATATAATATAATATTAGTACATAAGCTGTATTTTTTATTTTCCTTGTAATGTTTCAATTTTATTTTGTTTTTTCTCATATTTGTTTGAAAGTTACTAAATAAAAGGCATTGATCAATTACCCATTGAAGCTCCTATGAAAAAAACACCCAATGGAAAAAAGTATGTGTTTATAGCGTGTTATATGTAAACGAAAGTGCCCCAAAGTGTAAAAATCTATGTCAAGCGTTTAACCTATGAAAAATTAAAATACTTGGTAAACAAATCAGAACATTATTGTTTAAAGACCGTCTTCTGATGATACCACAAATGATATATTCAGAAAGAAAGCCAAACGAATGAAAATAAAAAATTTACATATATTTACAGTGAATATTTCTTGTAAACATTTGCTGAGGCTTGTGTTACCTAAGCTTTAAAACTGCGTGAAGTTGCAGGCAGGATTCATTTGGCTCTTTCAATAAATTATCTATAAAATAGTTACACAAAACGTTTAGTTAAGGAACCCAAGTTATATCATTTACTTTTTTAAAATTATTTTGGATTAGCTAAAAAAAAGTTGTAGAGGAGTAAATCATTAATCTTATGGAATAAAGGTATTATCTTGGGTTTACTGTTGATAATAGGTGGGAGTGTCAACAAACATTGCTCTGATATTTATCTGAAAATAAACAAAAGCTAAACCACTTGTGACCCTGCCACTGTAATATTTATGGACTATAAATGTGTATGAAACAAAGTTGGACATAAACTATTGCAGTAGATTTTCTCCCAAAAAGGCTTTAATATCAAAAGTGTCCTCATTTGAGAGCGCAAAAGAACCACAGCTGGTAAAAGAAATTCGACACATCTGTTCCCCAACTGATATTGAGGAGGGGACAAAATGAAATTCCGAGGCTATTTATGTGGACAATCAAGAAGTTTCAACGTAAAAGAGACGTTACAACCAACGGAAAGTATTCCTATGTGTAGTTAAAAATATTTGACATCATTGATCGGAAGGATATATTTTAATATGCTAAACTTCTTAAAAAACAGATTTTTTTGAAAATTAAAACCTAATTTTTTAAGCTTGACTGGTTTTTGCAAGTCAACCCATGTTAAAATGAAATACTGTTTCATGAATATTATTTGTTTAAATGGTCAATTAAGTACAGAAACATTTTTTTACTTCGTGAGTAAATTCTGTTTATCCTGCAAAGACCATTCTATAATGGTATAATTAATTTACTAATTTTACAAGCGTACAGTTTTTCTGTGTAACTTTTCATGTAATGTTTTCATAAAAAAATAAATCATTGATCGTAAAAGAATTATGTTAAGTCAATAGGATGCCGGAACGTTCCCTCAAACATTCATTTAATGGCAAGACTATTTGGGAAGATATGTGAGGGATAGTGTTATAAGGTAAACTATAAGCTAAATAATAAAAGATTAATAAAAGCTACAAATAGCCTAGTATATTTGTATACAATAAAAAATTATGTTTTTCGTAAATCTAATATTGAAACGCCAAAAATTAATACTTAAATAAATAAATAGATCGTTGTTTCAATGAGGTATACAGTGAATTATATATAACTACTTGTTACATCTAATGCTATAAAAATCGGTAGTAAAATTGAAATTATTGTATCAGTAAAATTTGTAAAATTGAACCCACAAACTAATAGCATTTATAGTTGAAAATTATATTTCCCCCCAGTTGAGTTACATCCATAGCATATTCTTGTTCATCGTATCTCACTAATAACGTTTCTTTGAGATTTCCCTCGTGTAAATAGAAATCTCGTCCAAAACAATGCTCTACTAGGCTTGTTTAATCATACCTTACCCGTTAGTAAAATCGTCAAAGTATTTTAAACACTAATCATTGTCAACTCAACATGTTTAATACAAGTTGGCTGATCCATCATACATGTACCAAGAGGGTATGTCCACGTAGCAATCCAATATAAAGGACAGTCTGTACCCTGTAGCAGGTTTGTATTGGACAATGAGCTCTTTGTAGAGTTTGATTGTCCACGAGTCCTCGACTAACAGACAATGCCTAAGGTGAGTTTAAGCAAATCTGGCTAAATAATTTGAACAATTAGTTGAATATGACAATACATAAGTAATGCGTTTATACCTAATAGTATTTCTCCTAATTTAAGTACAAACTACAATCCGTTTCATAACAAAATTTGAATGTTTACATTTAATCTATGTTTTAATTTAAAAGTTAATCAGAATAAAGGCTGTACAGCATATAAGGGAAGTTCACCATGATAAAATAAAAAAAATTAGTAAACCATTCCATTGTGCTGTACACATATTACATAAAATAATAGTAGTCATCAACGAGAAAGTGGAACAAGATTTTATTAATGGTAAATGTGTTTCCAAATAGGTATAGGAAATTAAATCAAGGACAACGTTGATCGTTAAATTACTCCATCGTTGTAATAGGTTCTTTAATTTGAGTTGTAATTGAATTCACGTTAATTAAGCTTGACTATAATTAAACTCAGCACAGAGAAGGGTGTTAAATTAACACACTCATTACGCATGGCGTTTTTAAGGGTTTGCATGTTATATTGTTGGTATAAAAAATCATTATTCATATCTACGGTAGACTATCACACTCGCAAAACCTGTAAAATTCATAATCAGGGCTTCAAGTTAAGTAAAACACTGACTAGAAATAGTGTCACAAACAGAATTGAATACTTATATAGTCTAAAAAAAGGGGATAACCTATAAAAAAGAATATTTTTCTATTCCAATGTTTTACTGCCAAAACTCTACCTACAATAAAAAAATAAAAAAACATTATTGATAATTAATAGCAACAATTATACAAAGATCTCTAATGCAAAATAACTCACAAACTAATTATTTACTGGTCAAATTTCTAGGGTTATTCGAGTTCGTTACCTTAATTAAAGTCATTTGTAATTTCCCTCCTAATCGTACCAATTCATTCCAGGTGGTGTAAAATGCATTGATTCATATTTTAAGGTATTATGTATATATTCTTGGATTAGGGAAATAATTTATAAAGCACAATGTTTATTAAAGTTTATCGTCAGGTAGTGCAGAACATATGGTACACTTATTAAATAAAAATGGTAGACATTACATTGCGTGTTAATGTTTATTCGTCCAAGTAGTTGAACACACGATAAATGATACTTTTTTTTGCCAATAGAGTTTGTTTTGAATACTATAAATAAACTGTTCTTAAACATCAACATTTAATGGGTAAAAATTTAAACAGTATTGAAAGAAGTACACAAATGTGTTTTATAAACATGTAAAATCCACAATTTATTCTTTCTTTTTACTTCTAAGTTTTAAAGTACAAGATTAAAACCTATGTCAATACATTCAATATCTTATTGCTATAAAAGTGTCTAATGGTAAGGTTTACCAACATGAAAGCCATAATCTTTACACATTTTACCCACCATCGCCACAATGGATATGGAGGTTTGGTGCAGACAGAAAATCGCCTCACTTTTCTTTTACCTTTCTCTTCTTAATACAGCCATTCTTTTTAATTTCGATGGTTTGATTCTTGTTTCTAAGTAGTTGATAGTTCATAAGAGGATTATGATAAATAAATATCGTCCACCATCTATAATAAGTAACTTGCTTTCAAGTAATTTATGCTAAATATAGAAAGTTTATAAAAGATCTAAATAAACTTTACCGTTCAGATATTTTTATTATTTTTCACACCACGAACACAGAGCTTTTGTATCACAATAGCTTACGAATGTTAACATTTTTTGTTTCATATATTTTCATATTAAACACTCTTTGTAGATTTAATAATCTTATCAATATATGTAGTCTTAAACACTGACAAATAAATATATGTAGCATACGGGTGGAATAGTGGTTTAATGAGTAGAAGTTAAACTATTTTCGATTTGATTGTTTTCAAATCATACGTTTTATTATTTTTATATATTTACTTCATTTACATATTATTGTAACAACTTCCTCTTGAAGCAAAACGTTGATTAGGATAAAAATAAAATTAAAATTTTCTCCAACATATCGCTATACGTAACACGTGTTATTAAAGAAATGTTATGCGGACTAATACCCCTCTGGCATGTTTTAATTATCGTAATTAAATTACGCTTTCAGCAAAACAAAGTGTCCGCAGCACGAATGTTTTAATAACGTAACATGATGATGCGCTTTTACTGTTTACCTCTGTTTCTCATATAAGTAACGAGCAAGTTTATTAATTATTCTTCTTCATTTGGTTTTTAGAAGGTATTTTCGTTTGGTTGCGCTTTCAAAAGGTCTATTATATGAAAGAGTACTATTGTAAAAAATAAGGTTATGAGATTCGATTCAAAGAATAATGTATGATTAGGTTTACATTCAATGATCTTCTAGTACTTGGCATTTTAAAATCAATAAAAACTGAATATTGATGAATAAACCTGTATTTTTGAACGGATAAAGTGGCTATTTTATTGCGAAGCTTATTTGGCTTAAAGTACATTATCGCTTGTTAACAATTGTTTTATACAATGTTTGGCAATATGCAGTTAATTTGAGAATACACCTTAACTTAGAATATCTCTCATGGATGGATTTTGTAATCTTGATTTTTTTGTATATATTTTATATATTTAAATATACGAGTATTTAATTTTAAGTATATTATCTTACATTTTGCATAGAGTAGTACATTTTACATAACTATTATGTAAGAAGTCTACTTGGTTTTGTACACAAAACAATTTGCCTCATTTTCTCATAATATTTTTAAAGAGCACCCACAAAAAATAAGGATCATAAATGTTGTTGTGCGGTTTTTGGTTAGATTAGGAAGCTTATCACCTTGAGGAATATATGCGGATGGAAACGAAAAAGGGCTTGAAAAATATGTACTCAATTGTATGGCTTTAAATATCTCACATTTATGCTTAAATTAGTTATATTAAAAATCATATAATATAGTAGGTTATGATGTTAATATTCTGGTTATCTTTTTTTCGGTAATTATTTGTCTTTCAAATTTGCCAACACCTACACCCCAGAGTAATTTTGATACCAATTATAAAGTTTGGAAACTAATTTAAATTAAACGAATTTAAATCTGATTAACTTAAGCTGACCCTATCGTTTCTCTGGTTGATGACTCGTGGACAAGTTTATTCTACAATACAAGAGCTCATAGTCCCACACAAACTTCCCACGAGGAAAGAGACGCCATTACATTATATTACTACACTGTCATATAATTCTGCTTTCATGTTTTCAATTCGCCATGAGAACCTGTAATAATTGCTTAAGAGTAATCGTTTGTATTACAGGTTTAATCTATACACAAGGTTTGTACCCCGTTTTAAAAGTTTTAAGTGGACAATATCAGGTTAACAAATAAATATGTACACTTATTCGAGTAGATCAACTTTTTGAGTTACAGCTGGTTTTTTCATCGCCCCTATAATGTAAGCAGTCAACATTTCTTAAAAGGGACCCACATAAAAAACGCATATCAGCTAAAAACTAGAGAATTTCTTCTTAAACTCAGCATAAGGCCACAATAACCTATTAAGTGCACACAGACTTATATTTATAAATTCGATGAAACCAAGTTCAGGTGTTTTGCTAAAGTGTAGACACATCTTTGGTATAAATAAAAATATATGGGGTAAAATTAATGTTTTGTTAGAGTTCAACAATTTAACAGTTTAGGATTCTGTTTCATAAATAATAATAATAAAAAAATATTATTCTGTGCTACAATCCTAAATTACTTTTATGTTACTTGTGAACCTGCAGTTCAGGTAAGGATATATGTATGGGAGTTTTTAAACTCATGGTGGCAATGTATTTCAAATTTACTCAAAAACTAATTTATATTGAAATTGTTACTGCTACTAGTTAACAGATTAGGACACCGTGAAATGCAAATCGTTATCTAAGTGACCATCGTAACGATATCAACGCTTGGGAATCACCACCTGGCTAATAGGATTGTTGAATCATATTTAAGTAGATTATAGCCTTGGTGAGCAAAGTCCTGACGTTATAAAATAATTATATTTAAATGGTCGTTTGGATTATTGTTTAGTAACTATTGTGTTTATAATGTCCCTGCTAAAAATATATATAATAATTAAATCTTGAGATGGGTAATTTGGTAAAAACACATCTCCTTCGGTTATTGTTTTTCTTAACCTTATTTAGTTCCATGATACACACATTATCTACCGTAAGTGTATATTATGAAATATGAGCTTTTGATTTGTTTAATGTTATTTATGTTAGTAATATTTATACATGGATACCTTGATACACATTATGTAAATGTATATAATGCAATATGAGATTTTCTTTTTTAATGTTATTTATGTTTTTAATATGTATTATATATGTTTGCAAACGATTTTGAAAGCTAGTAGTATATTTTCACCATATTCACTATTAAATGGCCCACGCTACACGTAGAGATGGTTTATTTATGTTATTTTATTTATTAACTAACGGCAATACACTAATTTACATAGATAATTGCTTGACAGCTTATAACAGAAAATGCTTGTGTTTTGAGTCTGAGTTAATAATAATAATAATAATGCAATGACTGAATAATAATTAGAGATAGCATGCAATAAAGATTGATACAACTTTAACAATGTTAAATGAGCATTGTTCCTCTGCAGCCAATCGCCTAACAGCCTCCAAACAGGATGAGAGGAAATCAACCGACCTTTAGAATATTTGGTTTAGAACATTTGCAGAGTACGTGTTCAAATATAAAATAAATTGAACATATCAGCTGACTTGCGCTCAGCAGTTATGTGTACCAACAATGAAATCTGATCATTCCCACTCTTAGAGCGCCAGGAAAAATCATATACTAGATAGCTAAGTATTTTTGTACAGCATATTCATAATGGATTTTTATGCCAAAGCATGCAGTAAATGTAAAAAGCTACAACTTAAAAGAAAATTTTAAAACCGCGAGGTCGTTTTCCAGTAATTCATCCATCGTTAATGTTTATATTCCTTCAGGCTCATCTTAAGAGAAAACTTTGGTTGGTTTAATAGCCAAAGTTGCTGCAATGTTGAATAAATAATAGTTTATAGGAAAACGAAAGAGATGGTAAAATTCTATTAGATTGTACAATTGCTTAAACTGTATAAACTAAATCGCAATCGATTTAAACATAAATACAACAAATCTATCGATATATTAATAGGCAAGCATGTTTCTTTAAAACCTTTTTTCTCAGCTCGTGTGCATTGTAGGGAAAATCTACGCATACCGTTAGAAAGATATGTTCCTGAAGTAGTGCAGAATACCTTTAACAATTAAAATAGGCTCAAAAATAAGAACAAGAAACTAATTTGAAATTTAAATAAATTAACATGGGCTTTATGGGTTGCCATGCTGGTGACGAAATGACAACGAAATATAAACAGAAAATCAAAACAAATGGAAGAAATTACAATCACATGTTTTATTTACAGGGTGGGGTGAAAATAGAGAAGTCTGTACAGTGCAATTGGATTTTTTTAGCTAGATGCGGAAGCATGAGATAAAACATGAATGTATTCAAATATGAATTTTAACTAAATTACTTTCAATATTTATTAATTGCTGTATTTTCAAAAAGAGTATTTAAATTTAATTAAATATAAATTAGTGAAGAAGAAAAACTGTATTCAAAAATAATGTTCTAAAATGAAATAGTGTCTAGGTAGAAAAAATTTCTTTTGTACTGTCCAGTATCCAGGTGTGAAGTAGCATTGTTGGAAGAAAAGCAAAAACAAAGGAAGAAATGTGCTGGTGGTGGAAGATATAGATAGAGATGAATGTGGGAGCCAAGTCTCCAGTGATTTAAATATTCAAAAGTAAAATTAACATTCAGAATATATATAAATATTGAATATAAAGAGACATTAACTATTCAACAAAAATTGGTAATATCAACTTCAATAAACATTTTAAAACTCATCATCAATTTCCAACCACCATCACACCATTGAGAATTGACTAAATTCAAGTGACTGTTTTCAAACTAAGAACTTATATCCTTAATTTTTGACTCTCATTATTATCTCATATTAGTTAGCCTACATTAGTACCTATAAATTAAGTTAATTAGCCTATCAGAATTTCATACCCGGCACGAACCAACCCCTAGAATAAGATCATTGCTCTCCAAATTGTTATCTAGCCCATCCAAAACCTAGACCAACTATAAGCTAACTGTCATTGCTCATGACATTGTTGTAATATAAGCTATAGAACTGAAATATATCTTATTGTAACTTTATTGGAATTTTTTATTATCTATTTTGGATAAGTTTATATTTATGAAATCCGTTAATAAAGAGGAGTAGGTTGCAAGCTGTAGTGGAATATCTTTGAAGATGAACCTTTTTAGTGCGATCATGTGTTCATACGTGTCAAATTTCAGGGTAAATCAAAACAAACAAACTGGCATAAAATATTCTTTTAATTGGCAATAGTTAAATATACTTACTCTACTTTAATATAATCACTTGGTCATTATTAGAGAATATTTCCTGTGAAATAAAGACTAGATTCCTATTTCCAAATCAACTAATGAATAAATTGTTATTGTCTTCAAATAAAGTGATGGTTGCTTTGAAAATAATTAATTTATCATGAGTAAATATTAAAATATTGAATCATCTAGCAAAATTAATGTAGATCATTGTATTAATAAAATAATGTAGTTGTTGTGACTGGGATACACATGTTAAACTGTTGGGACATAATGATGATTTACGTTTCGTTTGTAAATATCTCAAGACCCAGGCCCACCTTTTGAGTTTCAAGTTAGGGGCCAGAATTATATACTCTCGAGATGACGAGATAAACCTTTATAGACTAACTTTTTGAGTTTTGACCCATTTAAATTATAATTAATAGCTAAATTGTATTGCTAATAATTCACTTATGCAATCTGATAAGTTTTACCAGGTATCAAACAGGAAAACGTTATACCATTTGATAGTCAAAGGTTATATGATAGGCCAAGGTAACAAGATCCGAGTTTGGTTTATAAAATGCAGTAGCCTAAATAAATACTGAATGTTTTCTAATAAATCAGACAATGACTTATAATAAATTAATTTATTTCATCTTAAATGAGCTTTCTTTCGTAAATTAAATCAACACGCCCCCTAATTGACAATACTGTATACCAGTCGGTTTGTTTTGATTTAACCTCAAAATGTTACATGTATTATGAACACATGATCACGCTCACTCACTACAGCCAAAAAGGTTCATCCTCAAAGATATTCCAACATACCTCAACCGCTTCTAGCTAAAAGAAAATCCAACTGTAGGCCTACCTACATATCTTTGGTCGAGTTTCGACCACTGGGCGACCTCTAGATAATCATTAATTGACAAACACCATCTCATGAAGTAACATAAACTAAACAGTCTCATTGACTAACATAAACAACGTCATTGATAAGCCCAGCAGATGAGCCCAATGAGGGCGACAACCATGGGCGATTTATCTGCTGAGGTGTCGCAGGAACCGCGGCAAAAAACCGATCAGCCTCACTTCCGGAGCGTAAAACTGGAGTCCTGTGGCCGAAATACCCGCGCTTACTTCGTCCACGGCGCACGTGCTCGTAGAACCACAGAATAAAAACAGAACCTCACTTCCTATCGTATATCTCATATGGATTATTCTGTGCTATAGTCTGTTTGATGGAACCTGTCGCCCGAGTCCTGACCCTCTCCAATGGTTTAAGGCCCGGACCAGATCCAGTTAGACGGAGGTTCAGGAGACAGGTTTTGTCATACAGGCTATAGATGTAATCAGCGAGGAAAACTTGTGACAAAAAAATATTGGTTGAGTTTCACCACGGTGTTTTCCTGTCCACAGGAACTTAGATACCTTTTACCTTTCGTTTCCTAGAAGGTCAACCTCTTGTATACATTAATTGAAGATACGTTTTTTAGCGTTCAGCGATCTTGCTTCCGTAACCTATTTCTAACAATCGAGGTGTACTTATCTATCCTATTAACTTTGTTGATCTTGGTAAAATAACTCTTGCTGTGGAAAGCAGTGTTCACATATCCATAGTTACACTTAAGTATCTCACTATAAACATTTAAAATGGTTCCAAAGGACCAAAGCCACCGAATCAAACAATACCGCTGACTTCAAGGTTGTTTTCATAAAAACACGTTTGTGCCAGCGGCTCCATAACAAACGAGCCCCACAAAGTGGAAAAGCTGATTGTGACACGATTGTCAATGTCACCATAATAACGCGTACATTTTCTAAACCATTTTTCCTTTCCTTTTTTTATTTTAAGTGTAAACTTGTACATCGAACACATTTAATAACAGAGCTAGGCGATTCCCAATACATATTAAACGGGTATTATCATGGAACAGTTCTAGTTTGCAACTATTTACTCTTCTTTTTTTATAAAAAAAAAATTTTACAAATAATAACTTCCATTAAGCTGCAAAAGTCTCACAATTGATGTCTAGAGCTATGTTTAAATAAAATTCATTTTATTCAAAAAACAAAAAATTCATCAGATAGCAGAATTCCAGTTTACTTTTGATTCAGCAAACAGCATTAATTGTGCTAGAAGTATGAATGAATATATCGTTAATAAATAAACTTAAAACAAATTAGTAATTATTCAGGTAAAAATGTGTTGTAATATTTTTAGTGCAAAATATTATTGGTTTGTGACCTTAACTAGTTTGTAGATATGTGTCAAGCTGATTTCTTACCTACTCTATAAAACTTTAAAGCTGTATATGCAATGACTCTAAATACGAGTAAAAAGTATTTTCTGAATTAATATAGGTTTAAATGCTAAATTTTACCTCTGAACCTTGTTTATTTTAAACATTTGTAGATTGACTCTGCCGTTGAAATGTATAGATAAACATATAACCTACATATTGAGTCTCACTGGTAAAATATTTATGACCTAATATTCTGTTTTCCGTTAAATAAGTTTAAGAACGTCAATGACAACAACACAGATGTTTGAATACGCACGATTACCTGAATATCCAAATTAAGTATGTACAATTAGTAAAGGGGGTTGGGATTTTAATTTATCATTTTAGTCGAAAGCAGATAATTGATAGATATCGACCCATTAAAAAAATTGTCATATGCAAAACAATTTTGAAGAAGATTGTGTGTATTCTTATGAAAACTCCATGACGTTACTTAATAGCATTACCGAAAGTGTTTAACCGTTCTTAATTGAGATATGGTTTTTTTACAATTTTACATTTGATTATTGTTTTAGTCTCGTCAATCTATTATTCATTATTGTTATTTTTTATATGTTAACCGAGGAGAGTTTAAATCGAGTCTTAAATACAAATATTCTATGAGAAAGAACAGTCACGTCCAGACTGAAAGCTCTTCAAGATAACTTAATTAGTGAAGCCACTCTGTGCTGGGATGTTTCAGGACAACATCTTCATTTCCTTTCTAATCAAAAGAGGATAATATATTAGATAATATAGTAGTAGTTTGTTTACTAAATCTCTTTTATTTATAAAGTAAAATATACTAGTGTAATACATACCCCTAGAAAAATTTGAGTATTGTCTTTGGGTGGATAAAGTATAAAAACAATGGAAAAATATTTGTAAATTCATTATTTTTTGTCTAACAGTCTGTAAGCGATTCTTACGAAAATATTAATTAATTTCAGCCCTTGATTGATTTCTAATTCAAACCTCAAATAAAAGCGAAGCTGGAAACGAAAGGATTGTGTTTTTATGTAAAACTACTGTATAATTGTTTTACGTCCTATTTTAATAGTCACGTGTATATTTTAAATCTGTAGGTCCCCAAGGTCAATTCCACAGCCAAAGAGTAAGTTATAGGTATGGTACAAAATAGTAGGTGATAAAATAGCAGCAAGGTTTTAATGTCAAGTAAAGAAATTTAAGAAATATATATTAACATTGTTTTGAAATGCATAGTAGCAAAACGTCCATTTGAAAACACAGCATTCTTAAATATATACGATTTCTAGCGATTGATTACAAAAAGAATTCCAGTTATGAAAAGGTATTAACAATGCCAACGTATCCAACCCGGTCACACAAGAAAAATAAAGAGTGACATATACCTCGTGAAACTTTGCGGCAAAATGAAATTTAAATATTCATGTCTGAAGTGGTGGGATAGAAGATTACTTAAGACAATTGTTACTTCTTAGAACTTGGCATTACAATTAGGAATGAAAATGATAGAAATATACTTTATTATAGCGACATCAGCACTCATGTGTGAGTGTTTTCAGTTTTATTTGTTAGTTATTTATTTATTGTTAGCCCTAATACCAATGGATTTCTATAGTAGTTTAGGATTTGTATTTTCACAGTACAGACCAATCATTAAATTAATATTAAAGCTATACAAAAAATATGTAGCATTACATATTACATAAGTGATTAGTAGAATTCACAAACTTGGTTTAAATAACCGCGTCAAACTAAAAAAATAATAAAAAATCAACCCCACAACAAGCAAGTAGTGTATTAATCAACAAAACCCGATTTGCGGTTTAGGAAATTTTCCAAAAGGATTTCCGGGTGTGTTTGATTGCAATCATTCCGCTCCTTGAAATGCATCTGTATCCCTTTCTATATTCAAGTCAATCCACCCTTTACTGTTTAAATAATTAAAAACCTTTAAGTTTTATCATTGGAACTATGTCAGCCAATCTAAAAGGTCTGATGGAAGAATTAAAAATTGAATTATATATTTTAGTAGTCATACAAATTAAAATATATATTTGTGAGCATTATAAGTTATTTATAGCAATCTGAGGAATTAAACATGGAAGTTAAAAAAACTCACTAATTTAATACAACTTCCTACATAACTAAGAGTATTTATACAAAGGATGAAACCTATTGGGTCAAGAACACGTGGTATTATATCACATAACATCAAAACTGATGATTACAACATTGAAAACATTCATTCTTAAACCTGTAAAAATTAATAACTGAATCATTTTACAAACTATAAAAGTAAAAGATTTGTAAGAAAAGATTTAGTTGGTTTCCCAAATTTAATCAAAAGGGCACAATCTTGTCTCCGAGATATCTCAAATTAAAAATATAGTTGGATTTTGAATATTTTGTTTTGGTACATATTTTAGAGCCTAAGCACATTAAAGATGATTGAATTAGTCCAGCCTGAGTTAAAATAAAACTCTTTTTTTTAGTCTTAGGATCCTCAGTGATGATTAAGTGTACCACTTTCCCTTGTACCCGATTTTAAGTAGATCATGTTTTGCTAAACATGATAAATATTTCTTTTAACGACCCACCCCCTAAATTAGTAAAAATTCATTAAAAATTGTTTTGTTAAATTTTCATCAGTATATTGTCCAGATATAAAAATAAACCTGTTACGTAAAATTGTTGTAAATTTATAAACGAACGTCAATTCGTGAAGCCAATAGAGTCATAACTAATTTCTATCAGTGATTTGTTGGTTTTACGTTGTAAATTTTTCCTTAACTCCGTCCAACTCAGCGGCAAGCCAGTAACCTACAATCATGTCTGTTTTATAACATTCGTGTTCGAACACTCCGCTCTTAGTCTGGCAGTAGATAATCTAACAAATCGTTGCCAGCACGCAGCCTACTCTTGTATCCAATATTTGAAGTATTTAAAATTAACCGTATTGACCAATTCAAATATTGGTAAGATAAAATTTATGTGTTTTTCCACAATAACTAAACAATTTTCTCGTTCTTTAAGGCTAAGCCTTACTATCATAAATTCCCCATTGGCAGTATTTTTTATGTTACAAAAAATTATGAAATATATAACCCTTGTGTTTAGTTTAAAAAAAAAAAAATCCGATAAACGTATGTGATACGTAGTGAGACATTGTAGGATAAAATACACTACAAAAGTTTTAACATGCTAGCTTTCATACTGTTTAAAATAAATCAATTAAATGGAATAACTGCCATTACCCTCCAGCGATAATTCCGAAAGCCAGAGGACTAACCTATGCAAAAGTTCGAGGTCGGTAATAAGTCAGAAATCTTGCCAAGGCATATATGGAACAATTTCTTAATGTTAAACATAGAAAAAAAACGGACAGCTCACAGAACGGGTTGCATATAATAGACAAACAAAAAACAATAGATTGTACTCGTACAAATTAAAAAGACAAGCATCCAATATGTAAATAAATCAAAGAAGCCTCTGTATGTATTTGCACGGTATGATTTCATCTGGGTATGCAATTATATGAGACATTTTTAATTTTTTAAATCCAAAAACTGAAACTCATTTCAAAGATAGAGTATTCTTTATTTTGTGTCAAGGGTTCGGGTTTGTCAGGTGGTGCGGTAGTAATTACTAACTTTTGCCTCCCTAAAGCCCTGAACAATAACACGATATTTCCCATAGGATAGCCTTGAAATTGAATAAAAAGTGTCTTTTAAGATTTGTTGAGCTATCATTGTGTCGTTATGATATAAAAAATATGTAAGAGAACCAAAATTATTTTATCATGTATTTAGTTATTCGGGTGATCATTTCATGGTGTAATAGTGTTCTTTGCCGTTGTTTGTTTTTTTCTTCAACAATTGCAGGTTAAAATTAATCAATGATGTATGTGTTTTGCTAGTCAAGAGGTCAGCGTCTCAAACTTCAGTGTGGGAGGACGGGTTTGATCCTCGACAAATCCCCAAAAAAACATCTTAATAACGAACACTCTTATTTAATTTTTCCAAAAAATCCACCAAAAAACACCACATTTAGGAACGATTTTACAATTTGTCTTTATATGATATAATGTATTTAATAGCATTAATATACATTATTCTATAAATAAGATGATTATGAAATACAGTTCAATAAAAATTGCAAGACCATATGTGTTTTGTTTTATCATAAAACCATAAACATTGAATAAAGTTTTAATTCTTGGTTAATTTCTTATTACATTACAATTAATCTAATATTCCTTTCAAATATTTTATCTTCATCATAATACCTAAATTATTGAAGATAAAACCTTCCATAATTACTGTACTCAAGTGTACATAACTGTTAAATTAATTATTAAATTTTCCAATCTATTATATTACATTTATAAATTGTAAAATGTAATAATTGAAATCCGCAAGTTTGGCTTTCACAGCACGAGGCAAGCATTTTCTCCGCAACAGCTGTTTCCCATTTGGAGTCAGTCTTCCGTATAACACAACGTTTGTGGTACTAATGTGCTTTCATAGCATGGTTCAACACCTTCGATGCATCATGTGTTTACCATAAATGGAGTATAATGTTTGGTGTTCATAATCCTTGGATATTTAAGTATTTCATCACAATATAAAACATACATATACTATTTTAAAATTGATTGTTCAATAAACTATACTTTTAAGCATAACGTAAAATATTTTTACTTACCTTAGGAAATCATAGATCCGAAAACTCAGGTTAACAAAGCAAGAATATTTCACGATTCAGGTAGCAGTAAGAGTTTCATATAGCTAATTAATTTCCCTTTGTGGAAAACTCTTTGAAGGCGGCCATTTGTAAAAGAGCTCACATAAGTCGTATTGTATTTTAATTATTACTACATAAGCCTATATTCTTTTGTAACAAAGCTTGTAAGTTATAATTTATCAGGTAAGTTTTATTGTTAGAAAATGTTAGCATCAATATACGCAAACATCTTCTAGACATTAGCTGTTTCCATATATTGTGCTTTTACAAAATGTCTTCAAAATGTGATTTCCTAAATGCACGGATTAATAAATATAACACATAATCGTTGGGGTACGTAAAAATATTCTATTTAAAATTCTTCGTTAAACAAATTATTTTTATATCGACGAAAATGTAAATAACATTTAGCAGTTTATTTCTCGGTTGTTGAGTTCCGGAGAGGTTATCAAATATGACAAAAAACTTCCTTATTTAAAGGGCTTTACAATGGTGTATAATAGTTTTTACCGAATTTCAAATTTCCTAATGTAATTCGATCATTATTGTGAAAAAACATGGTAGGGCAAAGAAAATCTATTGTGAAGAATAATACATTTAAGTGCAGGCAACAAATAATTTGTATTTCTTTCTCGCATGCAACGCTTTGTTTATAACTACCCAGCTAAGAAATGAAACATAGTAGTAAAATGTGTTTGTGATAAAGTTACGGTTATCGTATAATTTTCATATAAGATTTAAATTATCTCCCGGAATTTCTATTTTGTTGAATGGATTTAGTCAATAGATTCAGGTATTTTACTGATAACAATACTTTATCCAAGCGATAAGAAAACAAAGCGAACCAGTAGTCATATTTTAAAACGATCTATCAGTCACATGTGGACAGTGATCGGTCAACTATGTCTTTTTCGATTCGGGAGTATGTTGAAATGCATTTTATTTATGGTTTGTGTAACGGTAATGCGTCGGCTGCTCAGAGAGAGTACCAGAATCGGTATCCTGATCGCACCACCCCCAGTACTCAGGTGTTTACTAGAGTGCATCAACGTTTGCTGGAAACAGGATCGGTTGAGAAGAAGAAGAAAGAAGTAGGACCTGTGCATGATGTTGCAGCTGAAGAGGGTGTAATTCAGAGAGTTATGGATAATCCTACTACTAGTGTTAGGCAGCTTGCCCTTGAAACTAGTATGTCCCGGTGGAAAGTACATAAAGTGTTGAAGGACAATAACTTCCATCCGTATCATTTTACAAAGGTCCAAGGATTGGAGCCTCGTGACTTCGAATCCAGAAAGGAGTTCTGCCGCTGGCTTCTTCAACGTGATGTTGTTGAATATCACTTCCTTAAAAAAATACTATGGACTGACGAATCCCGTTTTACCAGAGACGGTGTGATAAATATTCACAATATGCATCTTTGGAATAATGAAAATCCAAAAGCCTCCAGAGAAGCTTCTTTTCAAAAAATGTTTGGGATCAACGTGTGGGCAGGTGTGATTGGAGATCGGTTAATTGGTCCTCATATCTTCGAAGGAAATCTGAACGGTGATTTATATCTAGATTTTCTTCAGCACTCTCTACCTCAGTTGTTGGATAAAATTGATCCTCAACAAAGAGCTGAAATCATATTTCAGCAGGATGGTGCTCCACCACATTTTACTGAAAGCGTTCGGTTGTGGCTATCCCAAAACTACCCGACATGGATTGGACGTGGAGGAAGTGTGACATGGCCTCCTCGATCTCCAGACTTGAGCCCGTTAGATTTTTTTGTTTGGGGTTACATGAAAAGTCTAGTTTACTCAACTGTTGTAAACTCTGAAGTTGAGTTACGGGAGAGAATCTTTGAGGCTGCTGGGAAAGTAAGGGAAAAATTGACGTATGAGGTCACAGTTGGCGCAATCCGCAAAAGAGCTAGGGCCTGCTTGCGGGAAAACGGTGGGCACTTTACACCCAAACTGTGATTTGTGCTTCGGACAAAGTGTGTCATTGATTTGTTTAATGGGTTAACTATCATTTCATATTTAAATTGTAGTTTGTATTATGTTTTTTACTAATGTGTTGTGTTTTTTAATTACAAATTTTCCAAAGTCTTCAAAAAAACTCTTTAGTTTGATGGAAGTGTAGTCTGGTCAATCATAAATTATACATACCCTCATCATCAGTGGTCAGCTCATAAAATAGTAAGTAAAATTTTATTATTTTTTACAATATCTGTTTTGGCTTGACCGTGATTTTTCACAATAGTGCGTAAAATTCACCATGGATTTGACAGTAGGTAAATGTTGTTATACACCATTGTAAAGCCCTTTAAATAAGGAAGTTTTTAGTCATATTTGATAACCTCTCCGGAACTCAACAACCGAGAAATAAACTGCTAAATGTTATTTACATTTTCGTCGATATAAAAATAATTTGTTTAACGAAGAATTTTAAATAGAATATTTTTACGTACCCCAACGATTATGTGTTATATTTATTTAAAATTTTGTGAGGATTCTGAAAATGACATTGAAACTGACAGTAAGTGCATTTTTAACAGAGTAAAATAACCTTTTTCATAACAACTACAATAATTTTTGAAAAATCTTAATTTATTTGTTATTCTCTAACTGTTGAAGTTGGGAACCTCAAATTTGCGACATTCTGTCACCATTACCATGTAGTTTAATGCAAAATTTTATTTAACACTTATCACCGGAGGGAAATCTATTCAAACATAAAACTACATTTGCCTCAGTTTAGTCTACATGAAATAAGATCGGTAACCTTTTATTGAGCTCAGACCGATGTGTAAGAAAGTTTGAAAGTTCAGCTTGATTCACTTCTAAACCAATCCTGGGGGAAATCTTCTGTTATTGTTTAGGGGTTTGGGACGCAAAAGTTTGACATCACTACCACCTGCCACCTTACAGAGTCTGACCTTTCCCTGACAAATAAATATCAGTGTATGAGTTAATATGCGTATTACATTGTTTTAAAAACAGTTGGTTGTATAACAACGGGAGACACATATAAGATGGCTCAGCGAGCAGGCTTAGCCTTGAGGGTTTGTGAAGCAAAGCAGCCATTTTCTGGGTCTGCGTTCTTTTCCACTAATATATTTTGTGATCAATGTACTTCATTCGTGTTGTAACGGTTCGCCTTCTGCTTTGATTGTATCGTGCAAGCATACGGCACACGAAACGGGCAAGGACAAGGGTCAAATTATCTGCCCACCACTAAAGGGCAATGAGCTTTAGGGAATTAAAAGCTGAATTAAAAATGGGGTTCATAGTCAAAGATCGTTAATCCTAAGAAATGTATCGTTCAATAAAAAATAAGTCAATATGATATATTTTAATCCAATACTTTTAATGAAATAAATAAATAGGTACGAACTATATCTTAATAATAATTAACGAACTATAATTAATTACCTCAAGTGAACTTCTGTCATATTGCGTCTCCAAACTTAGCATTTGTTAAGTTAAACTGCTGCGTTGTATTAATTAATAAATGTTGTGTAAGAATTTGAACTACTTTGACATATTGACTCAAGATTCTAAACTCTTGTTTAAAAATAAGTTTGCAATTCGTTTTATAACTCCTTCATTTACACTGCTTGGCTACCTGCTTCTTCGTGCTTGTCACAAATTCTTCGTTCAAAACTTGCAGGCGTGGCCATCTATTGTATATTTTGTTACTAATACTTACTTAATAAATATCAGGTTTATATATTTTACTTGTATTTTTAGCATGTTTTTAAAGTTTGAGAAGCATTTATTCGTTGTTGAGTGAAAGATTAGTTTATATTTTCACGTAAATGTATTTATGATAGTTTTACTTTTGGCTTGTTAACTGTTGATATTTTAATAGTGTTATGGTATAACTAAAATAGTGATGGTAACTGTAAATAAGTAATTGTAATATCTCTAGTGCAGTTATGAATCAGGTTTGGTACTTTGCGTACTTCCAATGTATAGGAGCAGGGACCATCTTCAGCTTTGAATAGTGACGCAAGGTATTTATGTTAACTGTACAACGCTTGACTAAATGCCGGAATTAGGCCCTTACAAAGATATTACAAGCTGAAAGTTGTGTAAAGAAAACAAACTTTTAAAATACACTTGTGACACGAATAAAAATATAGCAAAATAATTAAACTTTGAGAGCACCTGATTTTGCAATTATTCTACTGAGCGTTGGCGTTATTTTAACTGAAGAACCGCGGAGAAAGATAGCGTAGGGGAACTAGGGCCTCACTGCTGGGGGCCTTCTATAGGGCGGTGAGGTGATGCTGGTCATATTTAGAGAAGATGTGAAAAATTGATGTAGATAATATTTTAAGGTTTAGAGAATAAAAAAGCTAATCTAGTATTTAAATTAAAATAACTCCCTCTTGAGGTTTTATCACTTTATTCGTGTGATATTTGAGTTAAAAATTTAAATACAAATAATTGTCACTTGGCGTTTTTCGTTATGACTTGCTATAAAATTAAAAGTCTTTAAATTCACAAATTGAAATGTATGATAAAATTTGTTTAGACCTTAGAATTTGAGCTTGATGTTTCTTTGAATAACTTGAAATTTCAGACATGAAATGTAACTGGTTTCTTGATGTAGGCCTATTTAATTTGAGAATAAGGCCTAAACTGGGTGGAAAACACTAAATCAGACGGACGTTGAATATAGCATGAACGTGGATTGTAAATGCCTATTAAACACACTGTTAAGATAAACTACGTGCAAGAAAAGCGTAAGTAATTTAACCACGAGTACACGGTAGTTGCCATGGTGAAGACATAAGCGGAACGCGATACAAATATCATAGCGTCCATCCCACTTTTCAATATTTAAAAACTGGCCAATCAATTGAGGCTGCACCATCGCAAAACTGCTGGACAAAGTGCATGTCTGGAAACAGATGACTGGACTTGTCGAATATTGCCCACAGAGTTTATAGAAATAAACTTAAACAACTGTCTATTCATCAGAGTTAGTGATGGATGAAAAATCTTAACCTTAGAAAACAACTTTTAATAGAAAGTCTATGCATGATTCTCGAAACACGACTTGTTAAACTAATAATAAGTACAGTTCCGTAATGAAAAGCAACACAAGGGTTTCGTAACAAAAGGCAAATTAATTAATTACCTAAAGAAAAGTTATGGTATCACGTTGCGTCTCAAAACTTGTCCTTTGTTAATATAAGCAGCTGTTTTGATGATTATTAAACCTTTTACAGTTCCATTCTTAGCTTTAATATAAACTTATATCAGTTGGTAATGTAATCAGTAAAGTATTTTCTGTAATTTATTTTAATTTAATCCAACCCTTCCTGTGTACAACGAATATGTTTATCTTCAAGATGTATTAATTTACTTTAAATTGTTGTTCTAAAATGTAGTAGGTACAGCCAAATAAGCTTATTAAATCAAAGTTTGATTTTTAGTTTATTCTTAAAGAATAAATATTTAATATTCAGAAATTAATTAGTTTCATAGTTTTATATGATCTATTTGTTTTTCCGTTTTAATGGTTGAAAGTTATTTATTTTTAAATTGCTTGATAAGATTCCTTCTCGGATTTTAGTCCTTATATTTTCAAAAAACATTCGAGTCACGATAGTTTATATGAAAGCTGTTTTTTTCCTAAACAATTTTAAATGGTTTGGTAATCAGATTAGAAAATAATTTAAGCTCCAAAATAGACCTTATGGCATGTATACTTCGTCTTAATCAGCGCAATAATGAATGCATTGAAGTCTTAGGTTTGCCGGGTAGATCCTAAGCAAAATCTATTCCGCTTTTTAATTGGTGCCACTTGTTGTTCAGCTATCTATTTATGATGCCTTATGACAACGGTGTACTTTACTTAGAAATAAGGTCAAGGTTTAGAAAACCCCTTACTAAAAACGTTAAAATGGTCAACAAATTCAAACCACCAGTATTCATTTTCATTGAGGTCATTGTATAATTATTTGGCAAATACGATAACATCGGTTTTTTATTCGACTCAATTTGTTTGTCTTCTAGTTAGATAGGCAATGGATTTTTTGTGATAAGCTCTGTTCATTTGCAGACTTGTGTAATATGTCTAGAATACTATGTTATAATAGAAAAACATCACTTTAATAGTGGACGAATTACAAATGAAAAAATAAAACCTAAACTAAATAGTTTTACTGGTAGATGAGTGTGATATTGGAACTGTACATTCTTCTACTATGTAGATTGTTCACGATAATTGTTCCCAGCTAACAGAACACATGTTGGCTAAGTGGTGTAATTTCATAATGTCCCTGAACAATATCTGTTCGAAGTTTACGTAATTCTTTTCATATTTATCATCATTCGTTGTTACGGTTTCGTATATTGTGCGAGAAAAAGGTTGCTAGAATGTTGAAATCCTCTGATTTTGCAGTTGTAAGTAAGGTGTTGCAATACATTGTAATAGAAATAATTTTTGTCTGTAGCTCTTATTGTGTCGAATGCATGTTTTAGATAATACATTGAACAATTAAGGGATAGAACTTCAGGGCCGGATGCTTTTTTTTTTTTTTTTTAAGAAACACTTATAATGTAAAAAATCGCAGAATCTCTCTTTAGGATACCTTTCTTTGTCTTTCTTGCAAACGTTATGTTTCTTTGCAAATGACAAATTTATTCACAACGGTGTTGAATTCTGAACATGATTGTTTTACTTGTCAAGAATATAAAATGAAACTCGTGGGCCTATGTGAAAAAAATCGCAAATGTAAATGTGTGTAAATAATGAAAAGTAAAATAGAATAAATAATAACGAGTCGATTTTCAAAAACAACACAACATAGAATTTCAAAAATATTTGTAACACATGTGGTGGATATTTAGAAAATTCATTGTTCAGGAGCTTAACTCCAAAATAATATGATAAAACATTTTACAATTTTCAAGGATAATATCAATGTATAAAAAAATTATAAAATGTGAATTTATCTGATTATTTGTCCTGGATTTAGAAAGTAATATCATTAAATATTATTACAACAAATTTCTGTATCCAATATTCAATGGTAATATAATACATTACTATAATAGTATGTTATACTATTTCAGAACATTTTATCTATATGTTAACAAACTTTTGCAATTTGTAATATTTGACACATGATGACAAACTGATAACACTTAAAAATACAAACATACAGGTAAAATATAAAAATTCCACTAAATAAACCCCATTGAAATCATCAGCGTGTTCTACATAATGAAACCATTGTTTTCCTTGTACGTATTAAATCATCGTACTTCTCCCTATTTGCATTGAATATACATGTATATATTATTTAGAGAGAAGGGACAAAATCCCTCCAAGCGGTAGATTGGAGAGGGTCTTATGTTACAAAGGGCTGCAAGCCAAAGTACCCTTAATTAAATGGCGATTTTGTGTGTTGAGTGCCTATTAGGAAAGGACTAACCGGCTAAGAGGACTGAAGGAATTAGTGCCCGATATATTCATAGGTAGAATAATACTAGAGTCTATTATAGTTTAGGATATGTATGCATTTAGTTTAACCCTATGTATTATGAACAATTCTAAGGTATCACGTTATAAAATTATATTTCCCAATGACAAAAAGATGATGTTGGCTTCTTTATAATAATGTATGTATTGATTCGTGTACATGGTTGTCAATGCTCTGTGCTCGGAATTCATTTTGAACAGCTAAGGGTAAGCTAGAGGTACCCCCTGATGAATGAATTGCCCTGATGATTTTTAAGGGGCCGTAGTAAAACCATAGATTAAAGGAGTAGACACTACTCCTTCAATATCTATGGTAGAACGCAAACCCACTATGTCGCTGCCTTGGTTACATAATATGTCGAGTTGGCGACTGAGCCAACGACATATACATACGACTCAACTATACAATACAGTATTTTTGTAAAAAGATTGTAAGGTATATTGGCTGGTATTCTTCGAGTGTATTTAGGTAAAATTTTAGTATTTTTTTTTATTCAGCAAACACTTAAAGATACGCTAACTCCAGTCTAGGTACTTAAAGATAAGCTGAGTAGGCGTTGATTTAAATAGCCTTCCTGATTGGTTCTGTGGCACAAGTGAGTTGAAAATACCTAAATCAGCTTAGTATTCGAGGTGCTTAAAGATTTTAAAGCATAGTTCACTGTTGGACCACCAAATGTCATAAATATTCCAGGCTTATTATCAAATACATAAAATAAACTGGTTTATCTTATAAGCTGCTACATGAATAAGTATTTTCTCATTAGTGAAGAAGTTCGTAACCAACCAAGATGTTATGTTCTATGTAAAATTAAATAAAGTAAAAATTAACCACGAGATCTTAGTTACAGACAGAGTTATAATTCACAAAATAAAGTAGACGTTACTGTAGAAAAACTTAGTCATACTTGTCAGTTTCAAAGGGTTACATCGATTTTATCTAATATATAAATAATATAAGGTACTAATTCTTAACATGCATAAAACCCCCCACATTAGTCTATGGATTGTCACATAAATATAAAAATTTTGTTCTTTTTGTGTAAATCTTACTGTAAAATTCATACATATGAAGAAAGAGACTTACGAAAGAGGTTGCGACTAATAAAAAGGCTATTAAAAAGGTTTAAATACCTGCTATTAAGCAATCCATTTAATTGCAGTTGCAACTAGTTTCGACTCCTATGTGGAGTCATCATCAGGCGGTACAAGGACTTCTTCTTTCTTCATATGAAGAGCGTCATATTTAACAAGTAAAAATAAATAAACATTTACACACGACACAAAACACGTTACGGACACGAAACATTTACTGATCAGTTACGACAACAGACGACGCTAACCCGACGGAGTTTAAGTCCAGACTGCGGGTGGTCATTGCAGTGGTGTACGTCCGTTATCTTATCATCTCAGGTTAGGTCCTAGTCCTGTCTAACACACTTCCACTCTCCAGTATCCTTATGGCAGTGTCATATATAAAATTTGACGAAAACGTTTGTTGGTCGTTTAGCACATTTTCGTGGTCGGATGTTACTGCCTTATAAATCTCAAACTCTTCTAAGGTGTTTAATTTAAATCTGTCTTTAGAGAAATGTAAAATATTCATGTTGTTACTAATGCTGGTATAATTATGGCCTTGAGAAATTAAATGTTCTGCAAAAGATGATGTCTGGTGTACTGTTGACGCTTTTGGGAGATGTTCCTTGAAACGTTTAGTAAAGGAGCGTGCCGTCTGGCCGATGTAAAATTTAGTACAATCGGTACAATTGATCTTGTATACGCCGGATCTGTCTAAGGGTTGCGTCAATGAAGGACTGCGCTCTTTTAACAATGCGCCAAGTTTGTCCTCTGTTCTGAAGGAAACTGTAATATTGTTTTTTGTCATAAGATTTTTAAATTTGTTACTCATGAAGGTGCCATATTTTGCAGAGATGTAGTTTTTCTGTTTTTTAGTTCCTGTTTTATTTTTATGTTTGAAGATGAGTTTATCAATAATAATGCTTGGATAACCATTTGCTACAGCTATGTATTTTATTGTATTTAATTCTTCATTATAATCCTGTTCATTCATTGGAATTGTGAGCAAACGGTGGACAAAACTGTTGTAGGCAGCTAGTTTTTGTGAGTAAGGATGATGGGATTCATAGTTAATGGTCTGGTCAGTGCATGTTGGTTTCCTGAATATTTTGAACTCCAACTTATTTTGATGTTTTATTATGGTGAGGTAAAAAAATTTAGACGATTATGGCTTTCTTCCTCCAATGTAAATTTTATGTTGTTGTGAATATTGCATAAGTAGGAGTTGAGTAACGACAACTGTCTACTGTTGCCGTTGAACAAAACAATAGTATCATCTACATATCGGAAATAAAACAGAATTTTTTCTCTGTAACGGTTGGCATCAGAAAACAAGTGTTTATTTTCCAGGTTGTTGAGAAAAATTTCTGCCAAAATACTGGAGAGGGGGGAACCCATTGCCAGTCCTTCTTTCTGGGAATAATAGTCGTTGTTGAAACGGAAGTAATTCTGATTTAGTACCAATCTAGTGAGTGAAACTAACTCATTTATTGACTCTGTAGATAGATTTGAGTTTTTAATTAGGTTTTGGTGCAATAAAGTGATCGTTTCTTGGACGGGTACATTGGTGTACAAATTGACAATGTCAAATGATGACAATTTGTAGTTGTCTTTGACAGCATGGTTCTTAATGTTATCAACAAGCGTCAACAGTACACCAGACATCATCTTTTGCAGAACATTTAATTTCTCAAGGCCATAATTATACCAGCATTAGTAACAACATGAATATTTTACATTTCTCTAAAGACAGATTTAAATTAAACACCTTAGAAGAGTTTGAGATTTATAAGGCAGTAACATCCGACCACGAAAATGTGCTAAACGACCAACAAACGTTTTCTTCAAATTTTATATATGACACTGCCATAAGGATACTGGAGAGTGGAAGTGTGTTAGACAGGACTAGGACCTAACCTGAGATGATAAGATAACGGACGTACACCACTGCAATGACCACCCGCAGTCTGGACTTAAACTCCGTCGGGTTAGGCCGGGCGCACACCTGATGCGGCACGGCACGGCACGGCGCGACGTTTTGCCTTAAGGCGCCTTATGCGACTAGATTTATATTGTTTCAAATGGGGGTGTCGCACACATCATCGGGCACGGCAAGGCAAGGCAAAACAGCGCCGTACGGCGCTTTGTTCTGCCTTTTCAATTTTCGTCTTTCGGGCAAAAGGCTTGAGGCAAAACGATGTGCGCATGCGCGAGGATCGACACAACGTTCAGCGTAGTGACAGCCCCTGTCAAAATCAGTGTGCACTTCCAACGATTAGTAATTATGATTTTTTCCGGATCTGCTCTTAGTTCTGCAATGAATGGTTTCGAGTTCCTTTTTTGGTTGATGGGATGCACCCAAGATTCTCTGTTAGGGAGATCATCCATTACATTCATTAGGTACCATCATTGACTATATAAACACAACAGTCAATGGTACCATATAGCAGCGATGGCAGCAGCCTCTTCTTCGCTTTCTTCATCCATTCTCACAAAATGTGTAGTACAAAGTGTCACAAAATGTACAAACAACCTCATAACACACAGTATCTCACTTTACTGAAACCATGGGATCGACCATGTGGGTGCTCAAGTTGCCTTGCCGTGCCGTGTCGTATGCATCTCAAATCTCCATCGGGCACGGCAAGGCGAGGCAAAGACGTCTCGCCTCGCCTTGCCGTGCCGTGCTGTATCAGGTGTGCGGCCGGCCAGCGTCGTCTGTTGTCGTAACTGATCAGTAAATGTTTCGTGTCCGTAACGTGTTTTGTGTCGTGTGTAAATGTTTATTTATTTTTACTTGTTAAATATGACGCTCTTCATATGAAGAAAGAAGAAGTCCTTGTACCGCCTGATGATGACTCCACATAGGAGTCGAAACTAGTTGCAACTGCAATTAAATGGATTGCTTAATAGCAGGTATTTAAACCTTTTTAATATTATTTGGCAATCCGGAGGCTACATCCACAATGAAAATAAAAAGGCCACTCTAATCGCAAACCGATATCATTGACATATGCAGATCCCTTATCCAAGTAATTAATAGATTAATTAATACATGTCATATTAAATTTAATGCAAGACTTGCATTAGTGTTGTCTTGACACTCAATCCGAGGTTTATAATTACATACTCCATTAACCAAGGTTTATTCAGCGGCAAGTACAGTTCACAGCAGTGCCTCTCACAGGCTGTGTCACATTCATCACCCCAACAAAACCTGTTCCATTAGGCAAATGCGAACTACCTCTAGCATTGTCTAAGGGTTCAACCTAAAGTACCTCAGAGGGGAAGTTGCGTTAAGAACTTATGAAACTATAACTTCAAGAAGTATTTGATTTTAACGTGTATTAAGAAAGTTGTATTAAATATAAATAAGAATGACTAATCGGTATCAAAGTGGTAATATTGTAAATATATAAGAATTAGTTTTTAACTTCTAGCCCGATTGTGACTAGATGAATAAAAGGGTTTCATACAATGCAGCAAATTCTAGAAAATATATACTCAGTAAATGATACGGTAAAATTGTGCTCCAATTATGTTAAACGTATCAGTAAAGTTGTATACAACATATAACGTAAGACAGTTGTTAAAAGATGTTGCCAATAGATCTAAAACATTGTGATTGATATAAAACCAAATGGATTCAATTACAATAGATAGCAGTAACATAACTTGAGTGTTGGTGGATAAGTTGAAGAATTAAGAAATTAGATCAGTCGGAACTTGCACTTACAGAACGTCTTAGTTCAGGCGGAATCGCGACTGATGGTGAATGGGGCTCGCGTAATAGCACCTCCAGTTATAATTTATTAGTAAAGATCATTCTTGTACTCTTAAGGGTAATCCCTTGCTTTACCTTATACAATCCACACTCAATCTCGAGGCTGAATTGGACCGACAAATTTAAGTTTAAGAGAAGCCGAAAATATAACTTTTTATAGAAGCCAAGCTGAATGATAGGCCGATTTCATGTACACCCATGTCTCTTCATAGGAAAATGGAGGATAATCTATGTTTTTTTAAAGAATTATAAGGAAACAAGTGTCATGAAAGCTTAGACAGTATTGCATATTTATAAGAAATATAAACATGCAAATAAGTTAATAAATAAGCAAGGACATTTTGAATCCGATATTTACTTGTAGTAACTTCTTGCCAGGAACTTCCGGTAGTTAATAGGATTATAAGTAGGGACAACATCAAGATATTTGCCATTCGCCTACACTATTAACATCTTTCATGTAGATACCGTTTCGTTAAAAAGTGACCTATAGGTGTACAAATATGTTTCTAGTGTTCATATATTCATTTTTTACTTTGCGTAAATCATAAAAACCCTGAAACGTATGTGGACAAGCAAGTCCCCACCAAATATTTCTAATCGACCAATTATAAAACTCCACGTTTTCCCTATATTATGTTGAATTTGAATAGTAAACATCCCAGACTTAAGTACAAAGAGATTCTCAAGTACAGATTCAAATAGTGTATAATTTATATTTCCTAATTAAAATATTATTTTTAGAATTTTGTTTAGTGATTCACGTGTTTATATTGTAAGTTTTAAGTGTAACTAATACTAATTAATCTCTGTTCCAGCTACTCTGCGTTCTTATTGCCATCAATGTAGTAAGAGGCAGCAGCGGCCATGGCACGGACAAGACTTCCAGTTCCGGCGAAGAAGGAAAGAAAACCTCATCGGTCTCTGAATCGCACGGAACGACAACTCATAAGAAAACGGAAACCCATACCACAACATCGCAACACTCGGTCCAACAACAGACTAAATTTAAAAGGACCTTAAGCGTCGGCGTAAAGTTAGTAACAGATGTTGTAGGTGGTGGTATCAATGGTGCTAAAGAGAAAGCGATGGCATTTTGGCACGAACATCACAAAGGTGAAAAGGGAGTTCACCACTGAGTGTGGCTCAACCAAATACATAGGTTTTGTCTGATTCGCTATTTTATTTACCTAGTAACTCAACCTTTAACTCAATGGTCTTGTATAATAACACGGTTAAATGATGTTTAGTTTCTTAAATAAAACTTTATAGGTGATTTTAAATAAATTCAATATACTTTTAAGCTCAAAACACTAGTTGAGTATGTTCCTACTTAAATTGACCTTTCTTGCTGGTAGAAGATTTCCCTTACATTGAGCTAATTATTTTTCCTACTACTGCATGGAAAGGATTACATTGCTACACCTGTAAACAGTACGAAAAGTAGCTCATTTTCGCTGAGTAGGAATGATCCAGCTCACTAAATCACTAATCAGCTGATTTCATTGTTGGCGTTTCTATAAAACACCAACATTCAGTATTCAAATAACATAACCTAAATGACAGGTTATATAAAGTTAAAAAGGTTATCTGTGTGTTATGATACGTTTTTTATGGTTGTAAGAAAAATCATGATTGTATTACGAGCATAAACAGTCATTGCCGCTATCTAAATCCATGACCATATACAGTTCTCAAGTGGCAATTGCGTACTTTGCGCTCCTAAAGCTATTAAATAGATTTTCATTTGGGGCAATTCATTTGTATTCGGCGTAAACTTAAAAAATACCCCCGCCACAGGAAACCTGCAGACTAAGCGAATTTCCATCTATCTGGGTGGAATTCCAATAAATTATTCCCTTAAAATTGTCAGATTTATTTCCTATTTAAATATCATTAATTTTTATCAGCACTTAGGTTTGTTGCTACAGGGAAGAAAATAAGGAGTTTTTTATTGAAATATTGATAGCTTAGTATGAAATTAACAAAATTTAAAAATTTCATTAAAATATGTCCGTATACAAGCAAACTACAACAGTTTATTTATTCTCCATAAGAATAACACGGTAATCTTAATTTTTTTTACTTTTTTTGGAATTTTGTCTGTAACCGTTAGGCATACAACAATGCTTCAATATACTAAATTATTTTTTTTTGCTCTAGAAAATGATTTTGAAAGAAATTGCAAATTTTTGTTTTCAGGGAGAAAAATTAGAAAACCCCATTTTTACACCATACAACCCCCCATAAAGCCCTGTTCCCATAGTCCGATCATGATGGTCTGCGAAATCGTTCGTATAAATAGTGGTATATATATATATATATATATATATATATATATATATGAATTTGAACGGATGGTGTTTTTGGCCGCTGGGACCTCAAAACGAAAATGTAAAACGGTCCCGGGTACAGGTCTTACCATGAGACCTACGGTAATAGCTTATCCCCTATATGGGAAATTCGCCAATAGACGCAAAATAAAAACATATTGAAATAGACGTGTGCACATCTGAATATCTACTAGAAATTCTTTTGGTTTGCAATAAACTGCGAATTCCGTCTTCTTTAATTTCGTTCTAAACTAGTCCCACGTACCATTTAAGAAATCAAAATTTGTCCTTAGGCTGTGACATATTTGTTATTATTTATACGTTTTCAAATACTCTATTTGTACAAAGAAAGAAAAAACTGCTGTTTAACAGCAGTCTGCTTAAGTTTCCATAAGGGGCTGAAATTATTAATGAAATAGTGTAATAACACAACCACCAAAACTGAATATATTATTCTATTATAAATATTCGTTATTTAACATAAGGTCATACTTTATGATGAAGTATTACAGCAGAAGCTACAGCAGTGAATAAAAACGATATAGCATGAGCCTTGATTGGGACAATTGTACCAATTACGCCTAACAACTGCTAACCACCGCAGTGCGCTCTCTAGCGTTGTAATCAGTTACTGATGAAGCAATTGAGTGTTTTAGTCACCAGAACATTTGCGAACCGTCTTTCTCAATTCACAATTTGGAACAACTGTTTTTTTTCTGGTTTGTCTCATAAATGTATTAGAAAACGTATTTACCGAGCATTGATTTTATATTGCAATGAATTGAAATTTTCACTCTCACTACGATTCTTGCTTCATTGATTTTCATCTGAGAATGATTTTTCTACACGTATAAATTACGTTAAGGTAGTAGTGAGGAGAGTTGAATAGTTTCAGCCATATTTTTTTTCAAGTTATTAAAGGTAAAATCTCACTTTACAATTAGTAGGTTTAATGGAATCCACACGATTACTGCACTGTCTGTTTTTATTATTTAAATCTCTCATACACACTTTTCAACAAGTATTACTTGTTATGCCACACAACCGATACCAACATATCTCCTAGATTTATCAAGTGAATTATAATCTCCCTATAACTTATATAGATTATAAAGCAGGAGCTTTGTTAACACATTTTAAAATCGTGATATTGCTCTATTGGCCAACTTGATAATTAAGACTTAGTATATGTCTGTTACAATGTTTATTACTGGGAATGTGTTGATGGTTATTGAGCGGAGGGAAGCGAAGCTCTTTGCGATCGTCTTCAATGCAAACTTTCCAACACTATCACTCAATAACGGCTTAACATATTTTAGCCAAACTTGGTTGTTTCAACAAATGTTTTGAAGGTTTGAAACTAAAATATTTCAATTCTTTTAAATGCCTATATAATTTTGTAGTAACTTAAAGTTATGAAATTTTAACATTGGCCCTATGGGTCACCATCATAGTTACAAAATAATGAAGTAAATTTAAACAAAGCATCATAGCACATGTTTAAAATCAAGCGAATGTACGACCTAAACAACGTACAAAGGAAAATCTGGTGATGACCAAATCATACAGAGAAAGTATTACACATCGTTTGGAAACTACCACTGATACAAAAGGTACAGTATTTAAAATAAGTTATTTATGTCATATAAATTATGTTATTGCAAATAATATTTATCTTACGTGATTGTGAATTATAACTACTATATGAATCAGCATTATAAAAATAACTAGGTATTCTCAAATCAATATTATTACCTTATTAGGCTATTATGAAGATGCGGTCTTTAGTTTAAACATTGCTAGTAAACTTATCATCCTATAGTGACATTTAAAACCTATTTAATGCTTGTTTCATGTGGAAAGGATTGATTGTGCCAATGTTGATTATATTACCGTGTGTTTGTAAGAAAAAATAAAGAAGCAATATTGATCTTATGTGAATGAGAGTAGTTTGTTTTTAAGGACGATTTCAGAATGCATTTTTCAAAACTGCCTGATATTTCTAGAAAATGAAGACAAGCATTAACTGCCCTAAACGCACGAAAAGCTACTTTTAGCAATGTTTTGAGATAGTTGAATGTAGGATACTTGTTTGAAAACAATGATTTTTATATGTTAAAAGTACAAAATTTATGAAAACAGATTTTGTAGTATGATGAAAACTGTTCGTATATTTGCCTCAAATCAGGTAGGTATTAACAAAATTACTTCTAATAATATGGATCTATCAAGAATTATTTCTGCCTGAATTGCCAAATCTGACCAAGATTGAGAACATGTCTATTCTGGGTTCAACCAGAACTGTGGGTTCACCAGATGACATTAGCGAGCAAACATAGAAAATACCGATACAAAGTATATGTATGAAATGTCCACATCTTTACTTACGAAACTTGTTATGGATGTTGATAGTTCTGTTCTGAGACAAACTGATAAGTCGCAATGATGAAATAGCTGTATGGGTGTATCTTATATTATATCTTAAATACTTATATTATTACAATAAACATTGTTTTAATTTATTGCTTTAAAAACCATAAAACGTAATTGCTCCACTCAACAGGCTTTCACTGCTATGAAAGCAATCCTAGTTTTTTTTTTTCAAACAGAGGTTAGTGTTTTAAACTTTAGTGTGAAATATATGGGATCAATTTGGGCACATTAACGAAAAAATTATGGTTTTGGGCAACATTCCCCAAACGTGTTTTTAATCATCTACTTCAAAATGCCACTGGTGTAAAAACCTACAAACCGTCTTTAAATATTTACTGTTAAATAGATTATTTGTTAGGGTACACCAACATTATACAATATTTAACATATGAAACGTTATTTGATATGTTTCCAAAACTAATATTAAAACACGGCTTGGTGGCAAAATATAAAACTTCTAACATTATTGTCAGCCGTTCCTCTCCTAAGACATTGGAATGTACATTTCTTACTGCTAAATATGGTTTTCATACGCTAAACTGATGCCTTCGAAATAACTAATTAAGGCTTAAAATAAAATTAGTACAACCTTTGGCCAAGTTTATCATGTTACGTTGTAGTTCACATAAAACAGCAGGGTAAAGAGTGTGTTATCAAAGGCTAAAACAATTTATCTTATTCAAGTAGTTAATTACAGTGCTAATCAAGCTGATAAGGAGAGCAAGGCAGAACCCGCATAAGTGGTGAAGTCCTATGAGGGTAGCTAACGGTACAAAGGGTTAATGTTGAGAACTCTTAATGAAACTCTATTGTAAGGCTGACAGAGAGTGTGTGTATGTACCTTATAAAATAAATTATTTTCGCTCTCTAAAAAAAAAAAACTGAGAAAATTTTTTCCTACGAGGTATATTATAAAAGAATGTTGACAATAGTGTTTCTGAGAGTAATCAATAGCTGTTTCATTTTTTCTTTTGTGAAATAAATATATATATTCACTATAAAGGGTGTTCTTTTTTTAATTTTCTTTTACTCGCTTCTTTATTTATGTAAAACCTGCAATAGATACCAATTTTTTTTTTAAGAGGTTGGCGGCCTCTTTTACATTACAAAAGCATACATACTGCCTTGCATTAAGGCAGTAGATACAAATATGCAGTTTTTGGGAATCGTCTATTGACGTATGGGCCACAATTGTTGTGAATTTAATGTGAAGTTCCCATTCACCCCCTTTCTCGCCCTACCATTAACGTAAAATTTTTACATTGCAAGGTACCCCTTTTGACATATGAAATGTGAGGGCATGAAAAAATAAAAGAATGGCGCAAAATTGAGATCTCTACAACAATCTTATCAACAGTTATTGTAGTTCAAAATTTGAATTTTTCGCCCCCTTAAAAAAAAACACATTTTTTTTAAACGGCTGTAGTACGAAATGGTAAGAGCTAGCAAAGATTTGAAAGAATTTTCATGGTCAGGAATAAAATTTTCTACAAAACAATCTTAAGCGTTTTCCGAAAATCACACTCCTCCACCTTAAAAAATTTCCCTACTTCTAAAACTTGCAAACTTTCTCGGACTTTTTACGGGTTTTTTATTGAACAAGCATTTTTCAAAGGTTTGACTAGCTGGCATGATTGTTTAGTAAAAAAAAACAAGTTGAAATGATTTAAGATTCACATACCTTTTTTATTTATTATTAATAATCTAACACGATATGAATTTGGTGCATGATGAAAAAACGGTTGTGAAGTATTTTAATTTTAGGTTTATAATACCTAATAAAATTTGTAACGTAATAGGTTCACATATTGCATATTGTCTAAAAAAAAGGTTTGAATGAATGTAAACCATTTACCCACAGTCTGACAATAAAAAATTTAAAAATTATTTAGAAATATGTATCTTTCCACGATACGCCAAACCTCCGTTAGTGGGTTAGGAAGTTTAGGTTGCAGATTACACCCATTATGGTGCGTAAATAACATATATAATCACTATGTTAAGGATGAGTTAGCATTTGTTTTGAATATAAGCATATTTTCTAAATTTTCTTTTGATTCGGTATGATTTGATTTTCAAACAACACTTAAGAAGGCAGATTTTTTACTGGGATACATTTATTTTCTATTTAAAAAGCCAGCCATCTAGGACACCATTATTAGAAATTAAATAACCATATCCATTCTACTTTTAAATAATTTATCTAATAGACCAAAAAGAATGCCATGTATTGATAAATTATTGTTGTTTTCATATTTTAAAAATCCTCTACGTACAGTATGTAGGCCCAGTATATTTTTACTTTTTAAAGTAGTATATCGCCTACTTGGTTGCTCACAATATCCATTTTTGGATCATAAAAATATTTACTAGTTACTTGAAATTATTAAAGCAATGTTCGATTTAAACCACAGCCACCTCTAATACATGTATGTATACACACCCATGGTAATGTATTAGAGGTGGCTGTGTTTGAACTCAATCTCGTTTAACTAACCATAGTTTTTAAATATGTATTGCTAAAATATACACACAAGGGAGATATAATTACAATATTTAATAAAAATAAGATTTTTATTCACAAAAACTGACAATATTTAAAGCGTTTTCGTTGTTTTATAGTATTCGAAGAAATAGAAACTCATTTAAGAATACATAGTGGTTAAAATACAGTATTATAAATATCATAATAATTATGCTTTGATAGTTTGGTTACATAAAGTTTTACATATTCCATACCAATATAAAAATACACTTTGTCATGCATTGAATAATAAGGCTTCATGTTTAATACTGATGTTTTACGTCACAGCCACCTCTAATACATTTTTACATGTATTACACGTGGCTATGTTTAAGTTCAAGTTTAAACATTGTAATTAAGTCATATGTTCGTTTATAGGAGTTGCAATTTAACATTATACTGTAGTTTCAAAATCATGCATAAGTATTTAACCCCTTGGTTATATAGGTGTTTATTAGTAAAATGTTTACATTATATGTCATCATCAATGTTTTTGGATTAATGATCAGATGTTGTATCATTTCTCTAATGCTAATGAGGGGTTGTTAATTAATTAATTAACTAAATTACTCATATTTAGTGTTTTTAAGAGTGTGTCTTGTTAATTTATTTTATCTGAGAATCATTGGTTCAATAAGTTGTATCAAATGATTTTTCTATGGGATTGTCTTTTTTTAATATCGACGATTTTGTATCTTCCTTTCTCTAAGCTTATTTTCAAATCCTCTCATTCAAATCAAATGTTTAAAGAACACTATATACTGAATGAAAGTTATATCATGATATAATAGCTGATTAAATAATATCTGACAAACGTTTGTGGCAAGGTTTCATTAATTATTCATTGCGAACGTATTAGTTACAAACTAGTCAAAGCTGTTGTTCTTCGTTTTAACTAATTTTTCTTAGTGACGTATTCCTCTTCTCCTGTGTTCTTGTTCTTGTTCTTGTTCAAATCTCATTCTTCAATCCTCCTGCTGTTGACCAATACTTCCTTTTTAAGGTATACCTCCTATTCAAATATTTAATCTTTGCCCAATTTTCTGCTTTTGTCGCATTCTTCCTCCAGCAAAATGCCTTATTTTCATACATTTATTCATTGGAGTATCTTAAACCTGGATCTATTCTTCATCTTTGATTATTCTTCCTCTAATATTTAACCTTATCTCCTCTTCACTAGTGTTTCTTCTATTGGTGATTTTCTGTTTCTGATTAATACGTTTTTATTATTTCTTCTCTGTATCTGTATTCCTCTGCAAGTCCTCTTCTTCTTTATCCTCATATTCTCTTCTTGTTATTTTCTCGTCAGAATGGAATTCTGCAAAAATTACCTCATTTTCCTAGGGAGGAAAGGTTTTAGTTTCTGCAGGTTGGAGATTGTAAAATTCCTCCCTTTTCCTAGATGATTGTTTTTCATATATCCCTTCTTCGCAATTTTTTTCATGATTCATCTTCTTTACTGATATGACCGCTTTACGTGTTACTCTCTGTAGCACTTTCTCCTGAGTCAGGTCACCGTTTGTTCCTGGACAGAAGGTTGTGTAGTTTCTGCAGATTGGCGAGTGTGACTCTATCTCCAGGCGTGAGTCTAAGAGCCTCTCTATAGCTTGAAGCTGCCTGCTGAAACTTGCCTTGGAGGTGAAGAATCGCTCCTAGGTTGCTGTGACTCGTGGCATCCTACAGCAAATAGAACACAGTAAGTTATGTATTTTTACTTCACTGTTATTTCAACTTGAGACCGTTTGCCTAGAGCTAATGTAGTTTTCTTTATTTTGCTTGTTTCTTCCTCTATCACGTTAGAAATGAGAAGGAAGCTGTAAGTTGTTTCTTCTTTTAATGTGTTTCGTGTTTAGAAGAGTGTTAAGAAATTAAATTTACTTATAGTTTAGGTTTTGTACAAATATAGTGTTTAGCGTTTCGGACTTCGGTGTAGGAGGGACGGGTTCAATTCTACAAATATTTTATGATATGCATTTTATAAAAACATTTGAATAACACTCTTTCTCCAATCTCCTACGAAAAAAGTCACGGGGCGTAGAAAAGAGTAAAAATAAATTTAATAATGCACTTAATGCGTCGTAATATGTTAGGATGATCGCAGGAACACAAGTTGGAGTAAGTCGATCTATTAGTTTTATTATTTAATTCTACTACGTCACAGCAACTGTTTGACATAACGATCTTGGATTTTAAACTTTATGGAATTTGTTTTGTAACAATCGTCTTGAATATTATCTTAAAACACGTATGTAGTAAGCAGGCATCTAGGGAAATTAGTTGCAAATTCAGAATTAATTCTTCATTTTAGCTTTACTAAAGAAATAATATCAAAAATTTATGTTTCTGAAAGTACATAAAAATAGATTATGGCAAGCGGTCATCAAATTCGATTCCAATCATCAGACGCAATAGGTGAATGACCTTTTATATGTATTTACCATCTTGTGAAACAACAGTTTGTTAATAGACGTATTTTCATGTACTTCCAGTAAATTCAATAACATTTACAATGCTGATCAATAAGTTATTTACGTCAACAAAATTATTGTCTATATTTCAACTCCTGCCTCTACATTACATATATTTTCTTATCTTTCTGCAATGTCACTAAACTCTGTATCTCTTTAGTAGTAGTGTAACATATGTTTAAATTTATACTTCCCCACCTGAGGGCGCAGCTCCCTCGCCTGACGGTACATAGCCTCTGCCTCTCCTAGTCTCCCGGCGTGTCTAAGAGCCACGGCTGCAGAAATGACGAGAGAATGATGCTGGGGCTGCAGCTGAGCCGCCCTTAGATACAGTGAGGCTGCCTCACCCTTCCGGCCCTGCTTGACTAGAAGCTGTCCTAGAAAACAAGAAGTATAGAGGAAACAGTTAAATATGGACCTATAAGGAATGTTTTACATACGGTAGTGTTAGATGTAGTGGATTAGAGTTCAGCAAGCAGGAAATAAATAAGATTTAAAAGGAAGATCTCAAGTGAGATGTTTTTTTTTCTAATCAAAGGGTTCAATGTGGCTTCGATGTCTTATACTCCAACTAGGAACAACAGTAAAAGTGTTTAGTCAGTATTATAGCTAAATTATAGTCAGTAGAATCAGCCAGATATTGCGTAAACTACAACTTTGGACCGTGGATTACGCTAGAAATTCCATTTTCATGTTGGATTTGTTGCCAGTTTTAAATTTAAGTAAACATAGCCTCTAAATAAATTTATTGAACATTTGCAAGAATGTGATGCGAACAACTACTGATTTATGTTGTATAGTCTACTCCAACTTTAGACCCAGACCAAAACACAAACTCAAAGGTCACATAAGTATTTATAGCATTTTTATATCTAGGTTATAAAAGAAATGGTATACAAAACTAAGAAAAGGATTTTCACAGTAGTCTCAATTTGAATGGCTCTTCAATTGATTTTTATGTTTTTTAATTGACTACAGCTTATACACATGCATGAAATGTGTACCCTGTATCTAAAAGTCTACGTTGTGACTTAAAACACACGGATATCAATACATTTCAAAGACAAATGTTTCAAACTTTCGATTATAAAAATCACTTAATTAAGATTAATTATGTCAGGTTAATAAATATTGGATATAAGTTATCAGGTAGTAAGTTCCCTGAACGTGATCAATACCACTTGATTAACTACCGTATCTATATGTTTACTTTTGAACAATTACCAAATTGATTGCCATATTTTTTGTGTCTTACTAGGAGAAAAATGTGAACAATAATTTCACTAAAATGCTTCAAAAGAACATTTCCGTAAATTATTCCTCTTTAAAGTGGCAAAAGAATGAACAAAGGGTTGAATGTGATAAGAGACTTTCTGCAGGAAAATTAATTACAAAATTGGACCAAAAAGAATGGGTCTCAGCGGTTGTCACATGGGGGGGGGGGGAGGGGTAGGGCGCGGTCCTGTAATAACACAAACACTCATTATATGGGACAAAATGACTAATGAGGAGTCACCACAGGAGTGGCTTAACGCTGTTGGTCGACTCAAAGTTTGTCGCAACGGCGCGTTTCCTTACCCTCCCATGTTAATTAGCGTTTATTATGTTGAATTTTAGTCTCAACATTAATTAAATATTTAAAACTGCTTAAATTTCCTCTTTAAGTTGTAGTGTAATAAGTTTTCAGCACTGCATTTAATAAATAATGCTCTCGTATGGGTGCAAGACCATACGTCCAGGTAAGGATTTTTATTTTGTTAATTATTATAATCCCGCTTTAAATTTGAAGGTGGCCAAAGAATGTTTCACTCTCAAGCTAAATATAAAATTGTCAAAGTTTCCTAAACGGCAATTAACAGTTTTTTTTTCTTTTAATACAATTATTACATTTCATTAATAAAACGAAAGCTCCAGTACGATTTCACTATCATATACTATCATACTTAAATACAACAATAGTAGGTGTACATAAAATTTATGTTTTGCTTTGATAAAGTATTCCTGTAAAACTACGTTATGAAGAATCTGTATCTAGTAGAGGCTATTTTATATAACTGCCCTGTGAAATACAAGTTTAAAATATGTATGATAGTAATATTTTGAAAATAAGTGTGACATTTGACTCCTTTGTTGTAGATGGTGCATATGAACTAATAGAGAGTAAATGATTTTCAATGTCATATGAAAATAATCTTTGTGGATGATTCTACATGATTAATGAGTTAATTTGATCACTTACCGTAGCTCACGTAGTTAGCTGGGTTGTTCGGGGAGCTCTGAAGATTGTGAAGGTAGCGTTCCTCCTCTCTAGAAACTGCAGTTCTCTAAAAATAAACGAAACAACTTTGATTAAGAATATGATTGTTTAAAAAATCCCGGGCATAAAGTTTATATTTGTCAAGAAAAGATTTTTGTTTATTTATAACGGTAGATAGTTTTGTTAGAAAACTACATACAAGTCATTTGATTCTTAGTGTTCGTAACATGTCTACTTGGAGTCTGCTTAAACCTACCGAAATTTTATATATTCAATGGTATCTCAGTAAGAACTCAATTTCGATTCTCCTAGTCACCATCGGTTTTAGAGTAAGAGGTTCCTCTGTACATAACACGTTTTTTTTCTCCAAAGACCTTATTTTATTCTGTGAAAGACATCTGCTTAAGTTCTCCAAGCCAACAAAGCACGGTATTTTCACATATCTAAAATTCGTACAAGACTTGGAAGAGGGTTGAACACTGCAGTCATAATAGCATTTCTGTGCTTTACTAACTTGGCCTCTTAAGTTCCATATCATTGCCATCATTCCTTAGAGAACTCGGTGGATCTAATCGTATAAGCTCCTGTTCAGTGTTCCCATCTTACATCACAGCATGGCTGTACGAACAGGCGTTGCTTTACAAACTCGAGATCACCCCTCCGCTTTTTCACTTCTTGCTTGGACATCGTACTTTAAATCATATTACGTACATATAAGAGGTATATAGTGACAAAATGATTAAACAGTAAAAACATTACAACACAAAGTTGTTTCAAGCTACAAAGCATCTCCCTTCATGTCTAAAGTTTGTAATAACTACGCTGAAACAGCTTTGTGGTTAATGTAAACGTAAATCCGCAGGTTTAAGGACTTCATCGAGTTTCACACAATTCATAACATCAACAAGTCTTGCTGTATAAAGATAAGCGGTGTTGATCTAACCGCTATTAACCCTAGAGCAAACAGAGCCCAAGTTTATTGCATCAGCCATCTAATCACTGCCCCTAGTTTGTTCAAACTGTTTGACCGCCCTTTCCCAAGTTTACACAAACTTTATTACCTTTAAATGTTTACCATCGTTTGACGCAGATCTGTATTATATTAGTTTCTAATTTAAACTCACATCATGCGTTTCTGTTTAGGGTTTTATTGTTTGTATAATATGTAGTTAACATAAATTATGTATTTTGTAAGTAAATAAACTGTGCTCAAAAGTAAGAGCCTTCACTTTTTTGGTTAATTTATTTTGTATAAATTCACTTTTGCCAAGGATTTTCGTTTTTATATAAATTTAATAAAATAATTGCATATAGTGTACAAAAATATACGACTATTACTGCTTTATGGTATTCTATTTAGTACAAAAATATTTTTTTAATACCGTAACAAAATATCTACTCTTAAAGTTGTTCGAATATTTATATTAAAACTTCATGCACTTAAAATACCAACTATAATATCCATTGATAGACATCACCTTTAAACATCTTAAAACCTAATATCAATAATCTTACTTACATTTTTCAACACTCTGTGAAAGTGGTTGTCGTTTAAACTGAGGTTTTCAACATGTTGCTTTGATAGCTTGAAATTTTCATTTTTACTTAGATCCCCTACATCTTTTCTGCTGGTGGATTGTTCCTGAAAATACGACATAATATTTAACTATAATACAGTATTTTTTTAAAGTTATTTCTTACATTTTTGATGAGTAAAACAATCTTCGTGATATGCGAAATCAATGTGCTTTTTGTGGGATTTGTTAATATTTTTTTTTTTGACACAATAACGAAGAGTAACACAAAAAAAATCAATATTATACAATATCCCATCACTCAACTTGCAAACATGGTAGGCTACGAAATTCCTTATATAAATTAGATTTTAATGAGTACCAGGTCCACAGAAATAATAAAAGTTGTTACCTGAGTGATAATCTTCAAAGTTTGATCTCCGCAACTCTTTTCCCCACACAACCGCTTGAGACAATGTAGACAGGATATCTTAGCTTCTTCGTGGGCTCGAGGATCTTTCAAGCCTTCGGTGTCAAGTTTGAGGCACTTAACGTAATGGTCTTCAGCCTCCTCAAAACGGGTTAAGGACTCCAACGTCTGTCCCAAGTTTAAATAGGCCACTGAAAGCAAAAGGTAGTTTGCATTAACAATATATAAATTGACAGCTTTATTCGACGTTATTATTCTAAACTCATGGAATTATCAACCTAAAACTTATTACTGAAATTAAAACAATACCTTTATATAGTCTGCCAGAATGGGGTATACTCTTTTGATTACATATCTTGAATCGTCATTGAGAGATTTAGGTCAGATTGACTCATTATGAAGATTACTTCATTGGTAAATATTAAAAACATTTCACGGCTTGTTTACTTTAGTGGGGATTTTGAACTTCGTTTTAGTCTTTTGCATTTGGTTTTCGAAATAATTATTGCTTTAAATATTTTAAATTGTGTTCGTTAGAGTTAAATAAAAAGGATATAAATGTTAAGCTGGGTATTCAAATTTTAACAACACCTAAATAATCAATTTATATGCTATTAACAATTTGCACTGTATACAACCCTTATCTATCAATGCAAGCATTTCCCTTATCTATCAATGTTTGAAAATACCATTAAATCATACCACATAAACAAGTTTACGAGGTAAGTACAGTTCAATGCTTAAACAGGTTCTAAGTAAATTATTTAAGCACTTTTGCAATACTACTATAAAACAAAGACTTCTTTTTCAGTTTACAATTTCTTTCCAATAAAAATTTTATTTTGCACATATATGCACCACATACACCTAACTAAGATTTATGTTTAACATGAATTGAAAATGTTCTTAGAAATACAAAGGAGGATCGTACACTTCAGTAATAAGCACTCTTACGATAACTTAAGTTGTAAGTTTTAGTAATATAAATATCACACACACATTTGATAATAGGAGATGCGGTAAGCAGCTTGAGTTTCATTTACCTGCCAAAGACGGTCTGTATTTTATAGCGTTCTCGTAAGATTTTACAGCTTCTTCAAATTTGTTTTGGCGGTTCAGCAAATTCCCTCTGAAAATTTCATTTAATATTTTAGAGTTTAAATAACAACAAAGCATAATTTTATAGCCCCTTAAATACTTTGGGTGGCATACAGTAGATAGAATGAATGGACAGCCAAACGAAACTTAAAATGTGAAACCAATCAAAGTAAAGTGCTGTTTAAAAGCAAACGCGACCAAACAAACCAATCGAAACATCTATGGCTTTTATACTGAACCAAATTTGTATATTTTCGGTTGTCCAATTAACAAACTGTCTTTTTACATCAGATAAAGTTAAAACGTAACAGATGATCTAAGTTAGTAACAGAGACAAACATTATATTTTACCATTAGTTTACTAATCCACATTCAAATTTTAGAGACGTTTTGGTATAAACAGGTCAAGTTTTGTCTCCGTCCTTTATTGATATGTGAAACAACTTTTAATTAACATTCATACCTTCAATCTAGTCATGAAGTTTAGAAATAGTAACATTGAAGACTTATATTTTAAATTGGTTTATATCTTTTTCTAAGCTCAGAAAACTACTAATCTATTTCAAAATAATTTGTGTAACTTGCAAGAAATTCCAATAGTTAATTTTATTAATCCATTATTTTTATACTTACGTCTTATTGTATCAGTATAGCAATTTAAAGATACTTTTTTATCACTTTAAAAAGCTGTATTTTCATTAAGTTGTACGTTGAATTGTTGACAATACGAGTGATATAACAGGCTATGGTAAAATGTGAACTAACTTTTAGTACCCTAGCTAATATTACATGCAAAACACCTGTTTATGTAGGTCATTGTTTTGGAGGTCATATACTCGTAAGTTGATTTTTGTCGTACAGTCAAATTTGTTTGAAAATCCTCAGTACTATGTAAAATCCCTTAAACGTAATGGATCTATATAGATAAATACGTGGTCTGCCTCTTTAAAATTTCCATTTGTCCTTCCAAATGGCCTTTGGGCATGTGCGTTCGTGGAACGTATCAAGCCAAGCGGAGGTGAGATGATACAGTACAAGGACTTCTGTGGCGGATTTGACACCCAACGTGCTATCCACTGAGCCACCAACTCACTGACTTAGAAAATACGTTATGAGGAAGAAGTACAATACAGTTTTCACATACAGTAGATCCTGACATGGATATATTTACATTTCTTATGATTTACAAACTGCTTAGCTAGAACCGAGCAATGTTTCTATCGTTATGATACTTACAAGTTATAGTGTACATCAGCCATGTTTGGTCTGTAGTGTAGGGCGAGTCTTAGGGCTTCTTCAGCCTCTTGAAGCCTTCCTGCACTACTCAACACGCTACCGAGGTTTCCATATGCTGAGAAAACAGAAGCAGATAATCGAAAACCATTATATTTTAGATATGTGCTAAAGATAAATAAGTATGATAGAGAGGAACGGCCGGTCTAATGGTTAAGGATTTTAGTAACCTGTCTCTTACCCTCCATGTCTAACTGGGGACTAGCTAATGGTTTAAGGCCAGGTGGAAGGGACTGGTTCCATCAAACCAATTATATTAGTTTTATTTCCTGAATTCCCTTTTTTAATTCAATTTCCAAAGGCTTGTGATGATGTCATAATACCGTGGTCAGGAGAGTATTTGACATAGAAATTAATTTTCTTCACAGATGAGGTCAATGTAGAAAAAATCATACGACAGTTTAGTAACATGTTAGTTTCATACAGTTTTAAAACACATATATGCTGGAGTTTACTAACTTGGGTAATCATACACAAAAGATGTGTACCAACAATGTTCGGTGTAGGAGTATTGTTTCCTTGCATTTAACTGAACAAACATTCTATATAATACATTATTTCACGCAGCGTATTTTAAATTCAAAATCATACTGTTAATTTTGTAAATGCGTTTTGTAAAAGCAGCAAGTATAGTCATTTTTTATGTCTGACAATGTAAGGCATAATATATTATTCATTATTTCTTACTGACATATTGAAAAGTGATTGGGTCTAAAATATTTACTTGGGGCAGCATTTTGAATTATTATCAAAACAAAGCTTTGTGATTAGATTGATTCAATATAAATTATAGATTACCTTTAGCAGGATTGACGCTCGTTGCAGACCTGTACAGGCTCTCGTCATCTTTCCAATCTCGGTTCCTCTGTAGAGTCTTTGTAGCAAAGGCAGTCAGTAAGAGGAAACAGCAGACGAGAACTAAAGACTTCCTCCCATTGGTATACAGTACATGCGACCCAAGGGCAACGAGAAGACAGAACCCTATGCTAGGGATGTACAGAACACGTTCAGCAACCACAAACCCTACGTAGAAGAAAATGTTGGCCGCTGGAATAAAAGGAAGGACGATAAAAACAAGGCACAACATTCCAGCAGATCTTCTGTTCATTAGTGGAAGAAGGTACTCCAAACACACACATTTCTGGATAGGGTTGTTGTTGTTATTGAAAAGCCTACATGAAGAAATATGGGGTTCTGAGATATGCTGACATGTTTTACAACAAGTTTTTGGTTTAGAGAAGTGTTTAGAAGCTGGAAAGTAGCTTTTCAAAGACACTTTTATTGATTGAAACAGTAAAGCGTAAAACGCAATTGTAAAAACGAATCTATATTCAAATAAACTTTGAACTCTAGGAATTGCATCCATTGACCAATCGAAGCTAAGGGATTTAGGGAAAAGTAGAAGTAGAAAGTTGAACAGTGGTAAATAAAGAAACGAAAGAGTTCTTGTGATAAGTGAACCATCTTTTGCTATCGGGTTGTCTGCTTTTGAAAAGCTGGGAGTTTTTAGACCCATGATTAGGAGTCGTGTGAGGATAATGGAAAAGAAGGCAATCATAGAAGCTGAGGCACTAGGTGGGCTTGACCATTTCTGGAACAAATAGCAATGGTATTACTAGCATTGTCATTGTTGGTAGGTAAATGCCCATAAAGAGATTATTGAAAACAAATGTTAATAAGTTACCATTTTAACTTTCAGCAGTTTTAGCGAATTTCCCTATAGGGAAGTAGCTATTACCGTAGGTCTCATGGTAAGACTTAGGCCCGGGACCGATTTACTTTTTCATTTTAATGTCCCCAGAGGCCAAAAACACCATTCGTTCAAATTTTTATATATGTATATATATATATATATATATTCATATATATATATATATATATATATATATATAGGTATATATATAGATTTATATATATATGTGTCCGTGAACACGATAACTTGAGTAATTTTTATCCGATTTTGATGAAATTTGGTTTGAAGGTGTAAGGCGGGATAAACTTGAATGAGTTCGCGATCCAGCATGATCGGACCATGGGAACAGGGTTTTATGGGGGGTTTTATGGGGTAAAAATTGGTTTTTCTCACTTTTTACCCTCAAAACACAAAATTTCCCAATTTTTCTCTAAACCTTCTTAAAGAGCTTAAAAAAACAAACAATTCAGTATATCAAAGTGTTTTTGTACGGTTATTGGTTACGAAGAAAACTAAAAAAATTTTAAATTTAAAATTCCATTGTTATTCTTATGGAGAATATTGTAAAATGTTGTAGTTTGCTTGTTTATGGATATATTTTGATCAAACTTGGCAAATTTATTTATTTTATAGTAAGCTATCAATATTTTACTAAAAACACACTACTTTATTAGTTTCCTTGTAGCAGCAAACCTAGGTACTCGTTAAACCTAATGTTATTTAAATAGATCAATTGAAAATCAATTCGGCCAAATGGAAATTCGCTTAGACTGCAGGTTTGCTGCGGCGGGGGTATTTATATATAAAGCGTTTATATGAACTAGAGGTCGTCCAGTGGTCGAAACTCGACCAAAATAATGTAATGTACTCACTTCTCTATTTTCACCCCACACTGTAAATAAAACATGTGATTGGAGTTTCTTCCATTTGTTTTGATTTCCTGTTTATATTTCGTTGTTATTTCGTCACCAGCATGGCAACGCATAAGATCCATGTTAATTTTTTCAAATCTTTAAACTCATTTTTTGTGCTTATCTTTGAGCCTATTTAAATTTCTAAAGGGATTCTGCACACCTACAGGAAAATAGCTTTCTAACGGTATGCGTAGATTTTCCCTACGATGCACACGAGCTGAGAAAAAAGGTTTTAAAGAAACATGCTTGCCTATTAATATATAGATGGCAGTTCTGAAAAAAACCTGTTAAACATTTTTATCAATATAATTTTTTCTTATCGTCATCCAACTATTTTTCTCAGATTTATGATAAAATAAAAAATCATATAACTGTTATCATAACCTATTATAACATACTAAAATTCAGAAATAAAGTTACTCACGTGGTATTTGAGCTTGGTCGATCGAAGATGAAGAATAACGTCATAGCAGACCGCTACTGGTATCACAGTAACAGCTGGTTCCTTACACATCACAGCCAATACAGCAAAAACAAAGAATAGTGTGTAGAAAAACGTTTCACTTTTTGGAAAAGTTATTTTCCTTAATGATTGTAAACTTAAGCTACCTCTTGTCACACAAAAAGATCCATTTTGTGTTTTCACAGCACAACCTTTTACCGATTTAAATTTTACACTATTCAATCTCAATGTACTGTCTCTCACTTTCACATAGTTTACATAAAATAAAAACGACATAAGAAAAAATATAGCAGCTAGAATATCGGCTCTTCCCACGATTCCGGCGACAGCTTCCACGTGAACGGGGTGGACGGCGAAGAGAGCAGCGGCGAGAGTAGGTGACCTCCCTGGCAGGAAGACCCGAGCTGTCTTCAGCACCAAAGCGGAGGCAATGGTATGCAGGAGGACGTTGGTGGCGTGGAACCCAAAGGGGCGGAGTCCCGAGGCCCACACGTTCAGGCGAAAGGACAGCACAGAGATGGGGCGGAAAGAGCCATGAGAGCTGCTAGACGACAAGGGAGTGCCCCAGAAGTCATTGTGGAAGACTTGGAAGATTGAAGAGGAAGGTAGAACATCTGGGTTGGTCAGGATCGCTCGGCTGTGAACAAAATTATGAGTTATATAGTCTGTTTAAAGTTTATAAGTTTTAAAATAATATTGATTATATTACAATACCATTTAGAGGGTATAAAAACATATTTATTTTAGAGGGGGTTTAAATCATTGGATTTAAGTATGTAAAACACCGAGACATATTCATTATGACATTATGACATGTATTCATTATTGACGTAACACTTCGTCGTTAGACATTTGATCTTCGGAGACAATTTTTTTTTAACTAGAGATAAAAATATGTTGTTGCAAAAATACTAAACATATATTACAAACATTAACGAAGCTCACATGAAAACGATGGACTTGAGTCCAATTCCCATAGCTTTCAAAGTTCAAACATAGGCAAGTCTTCAAGAGCAGAGTTACATAAGTGAATCACCCCGCCTCTTAGATAGCTGCTTGGTATGCTAATGCTCGTAATACGGAGAGTTGCCTTTGACTCAGTTAACTCCATCCCACTTAGTATATTATGCACGCACTTGGTTTTGTTGAGATCGGGCTCGGCTGAGTGGAGTTAGAAACACATTTGCAATCTGTTTGAATATTATTTACCTTTGTAACAACTTTTACTGAAACCTTTCAAGAAGTCTAATTGCGAGGAAGTATTTCAACGTGTTGGTTTAAAGAAAGTGTGTAGTGAATAATATTTTGATATGAGTTTTATTTGGTTAAGTTGAACTTAACTCAGTTTAGGTTTCAAATAAATGTATCACTAGGGCAGGTTTATTTTTTAATATGAATTGTGTCTACAGTATCACGATGTAGAATACAATCAAAATTATTGGACAAAAATATAATTTCCAGTGTTAAACGAAAGGCCAAAATGGAGTACGAACTAGACCATAAGAAACAATTAGTGATGAAACCAGTTTATAGATAAGCCCTTAGTTAATTAATTTACAATTACCTTAATTCCAAACGGGATTACAGATCTAAATGCCATTCGTGATTGGGCTGTCAATTTGTGATTGTTTACTGCAAGGTTGACGTTAATGGTAACGATGCTTCAATTCTAAACATATACTTTTTTGATTAGAGAATATTAAATTAAACAATTTAGATTTTTTAAATAAATTTTACTGACCGAGTATTGATTAAGCCATCAAACAGTTTAAAGCCAAGTAAAGCACCTTTCGAACCAGTTAGTTAATCTGGAGTATTAAACGACCTGGTGATAAAACGAGAAGACTATAAATATTTATGGAGCGAGACGAGATTTGACACAGTCATAAACTCCAGTCTCGTTATACGAGATGACGTCACGTACGGGAAACTCGTGTGACGCGGAAACGAGGAAAAACTGTATATTTTATATTGATCTTATGAAACTAAAATGTAAAATTAGATAAGAGATATGAAAGAAGCTGGTTATGGAGAAAATCTTTAGAAGTCCTAATTTCTTGAGTGATAAGGCTTGAGGTACTAAGGCAGATTTAAACTTACGTAAAGTGAATAAAATAGATCAAATTTTTATTTTATGTGTCGAATAGTAATTTTGCTAACTTGGAAGCTATTTAGATTAAAATTATAAGCTTGGCCAAAATAATATTCGTTTCTTGTGTAACCTAAATGTTATTCAAACAGTTTACAATTTTATTGTAGTTTGCCAAAGCCATTGTAGTTTTATTTAAGCAAAGCCAGACAAAAATGCTGTTTTGGAAAAAATTAAATTTAGTACGATGGTTATGCACCTACTTAATTTAGAAGAAACTGCGTGTTCTGGTAGAATAAATGATAAAATAGTTAACAGAAGAGGGAGTTTAAAAAAGGGAAGGTTTGCAGTGTTTACAAGTAATATTTTTTATCTTTGTAGTGTAAAAATTAGAATGGAATGTAACGTCCTACTTTGTTTGCTAGCTAACATTTCCATATTAGCAATCCGAATCTATAATAAAGTTAAACATCAATGATCGTAAACGTCACTAAAACAGTATCACCATCAATCTATATGTAAAATGCAGTTCATATTTAAGGCAATGTATTGTATATCTAAGTAGAATAATAGATACTTTTTCCGTAAAAAAATTCCGTTTTTAGAGGTGCTTGCCATAACACACCAGAATTGAATAAATGAATAACTTTTTTGTCTAAATAAATGAGCTTGTAAATATTTTCGTGATTGGTAATTGGACTACACCAACAGTAATTATAAACTTAGTTCGACTGTGTTCATCCTATCTGGAGGTAATTTTAGTTAATAAATTTACTATAACTTTATCGGAACTTCACCTGATACAAAAGAATCCTGGATGTAAAAGTAAATAAGTGCTATATTTTTTTTCTATTTCTAACAAGATAGTATGAATGCTGAGCTGGTTAAATTTACAGCATATACCAAATTGGAGAATATAGCTGAATATATGTCTGTAAATTTATAATTGACATGTGTAATAGAGATATTCCTTTGACTCTTGTCCAATTATATGGAAACTTAGACGGAAATCAAATAACATCGTCATAGCAAAGACGACTAAACAAGTTACCTTGACAGCTCGCACTCTACTTGGTATGTAAATGTCTGTGACATTGGGGGGATGACTTTGGATGTCATCCTATTTGTTGCTGAGTTAGACATGTATTTCAAATTGAATAAAGATGGCGTAGAAAATAGGCTATACAGGGGCTACGTGGTATGTAAATTGGAATTTCTTTCGTTTAGGGAGATGATGATGAACTATTATTATTCAATTAAATATTTAGGCGTTCAGAATGTTCTCAACTATTACAATGCACCGATTTATTAATTGGTTAAATAATGCATTATAATTATTTTTCGTGCAGCAGCTTCCGTCTAGATTTCCCAATAAAAATTAAAATTCAAACCAGTGAAAGGGGACTCTAGACCCCCCCCCCCAAACATCGACCCCAGACCCCCAGACATAGTGGGTTACAAAATTAGTATTACATCTTAATAGATCTTAACGTTTAAAATGTACTATGTATTTGCAGAGGTCTGTAAGAACATCTAGTAGCATACAGCATTGTACACTCACGATTGGCAGGTATATATAACATTTACGATCGTAAAAGCAAACTACACCCTCCAGTCATGTTACGAGTTAAACCTTCACTACACTATCAAAACTGTTATAGCAGTAAAACATAGTGTACCTTAAGAGACTGCATGCATAAATTTATGCAAAACCAAAACTGAAATAGTAGTTTACTCAACGATTGCGTAAAGATAGTGTTAACGTCACGAGTAGAACATTTAAGGTATAGTACAGGTAAAATAGGCATGTAATAACAAAAAAATTGGTCCGTTTATGAAACTTGGTGAAAACTTTCCTTTTGTCATAAGAATTAAGAATCTAAAGAGTCCATAGATATATTTTAGGTGGAAGGGTGTTTTGGGGGGGGGGGGTGGGGGGGAAATATCAGTTTGAAAAACTGAAAATTATATTTTGACGAAATATAGGCATGCGACCCATGTTTTTGGGGTTATTTTTTATGCTGAATCGAATAAAAATAAGATCCAGACGATATAACCTCCATATAAAGAGTTATTGTCTTGATTACCTCGTATATTCAATAATTTTCCCAATTAGTACAGGTAAGATGGTACAAAAACACTATATAGGCTACAGTAGTGTAAAAATATTGGTCCGTGGATGAATCAGGATGGAAACCTTTCTTTTTCTATAACAATAAAGAATTAAAATAGTCCATAAAAATACCCCCGCCACAGCAAGCCAGCAGACTAAGCGAATTTCCATTTACCTCATTGGATTTTCAATTAAATCTATTTAACTTTTAAATAACATTATTTTTAACGAGTACCTAGGTTTGCTGCTACAGGGAGGGTAATAAAGTGTGTTTTTTTTGCAAAATGTGAATCGCTTAGTTTAAAGTAAATACGTTTGCCAAGTTTGATGGAAATATATCCATAAACAAGCAAACTACAACAGTTTACTTATTCTCGTTAAGAATAACATAGGATTTTAAAATTTATAATTTATTGAATTTTCTCCATAACCGGTAACTGTAAAAAACCACTTAAATATACTACATCATTTGTTTTCCACTATATTAAAAGGTTTAAAGAGAAATTGAGGAATGTTATGCTTTGAGCGTTAAAAATTAGAAAAACAAATTTTGACCTCATAAACGCCTCCATAACACCCTGTTTCCACGGTCCGATCATGCTGGTTCGCCAACTCATTCAAGTTTATTCCAACCTACACCTTCAAGCTAAATTTCATCAAAATCGGAACCAAATTACTCAGTTTATCGTGTCCATGGACGTATATATATATACTGTATATATGTATATAAATTTGAACGAAGGGTGTTGTTTTGTGGTTATTACTATTAAAATTACACCTGGGAAACATGTATACCTACCCGTTTTCTCCAAAACCTACAGCTTTAAAAGAAAGTACTTAAGAATAAAGATACTGTATCTTAAAATTACATGCTCTATTGTTATCTGTCATAAAAATATTGGGTTTTCCTGTGCTAGTTCTAGATTTTCACCATAATAAATGGCGATGGTAAAATATATTGCAGTAAGTATGCCCACCACTAAGTATTAATATAAGTATAAGCAAACAGTTTAGGCGATAAAGAATATATTGTAATGATACAAAGATTAAAGAAAAAAACTTATGGTTAATCATTTGACTATAAGAAAAATAAAAAAATAAATAAAAAATAGTATAATAAGGTTCATACTAATTATCTTCTTCACAAAAATGGTTTGCCTTCATTCAAGTCTTTTGGTAAATGAGTGTTGGTTCCTTCTCTTCTATTTCCGCATTCAGACTTGTAAGGCTTTCACACACCTTGTAGGTGTGTACATGTGATTACACTCTTCTTGAAGGTGCACTGTTTTGTTAAACAATTGCCTTTGCATGTACATGACACCAACTTTAGAATATTTTCTGGGGTTACATCTGTCATATTATTTGGTAGCAACAAATTTCCATCCTGTCGTGTCCAACCCCTCTAGGCACTTATTTATTACCAAACCATAGCTGAACTTTATTACATCTAGGCCCTATATGATTTAACATTACATCCGACGAGGGTGGCAGCGATTCCAGTTTTGAACTAGCCTTTTTCAAAGACTTTTGAAATAGTCTGTATAGAGCTTGCAATTCAATGTAGAGAATATTTACAATTTTTTCACCCCATACATCGGAAAATAAAGTTTCTCCAGCTTCATTCACTTCAATTTCTGTTGAACCTTTTGAGTTGAAAGTTGATATGACTTTCTCCATAGCAGCCTCAGATTCCAGTATTTTAAGAATCTTTTTTTTACCTTTCCCAAATATAACACTAGTGCTGTCACAACCACTAAATGGATGGCCCAGCAATACGTAGTTGTGGATGTTTAAATACTACTGTTGTAGAGAAGTCGGTAAAAAAAAATTACGTCCGTGAACAATTTTTTGTCCGATTTTGATTAAATTCGGTTGAAGGAGTAGGGCGGAATAAACTTGAATGAGTTCGCGAACCAGCATGATCGGACCTTAGGAACGGGGTGTTATGAGGGCTTTTATGGGGTAAAAATTGATTTTTCTCAAAACAATTGGTTTGGGGAGCAAAACATAAAATTCCTCAATTTATCTTTTCACCTTTTAATATAGTGTAAAAACAAATAATATAGTATATTTAAGTGTGTTTATAAGGTTATGGGTTACGGAGAAAATTCAATAAATTGTAAATTTAAATTTCCTATGTTATTCTTAAAGATAATAAGTAAACTGTTGTAGTTTGCTTGTTTATGAATATATTTCCACCAAACTTGGAAAAAGTATTTACTTAAAACTAAGCTATTAATATTTTACTAAAAACAAACTATATTACCCTCCCTGTAGCAGCAAACCTAGGTATTTGTAAAAAATAGTGCTAAAGGTATTTAAAAATTACCTATATTTAATTGAAAATCCAATCAGATACCGGTAATTCTAAATGGAAATTCGCTTAGTCTGTGGGTTTGCTGAGGCGGGGGTATTTTGATGGATTATTTTGATCCATTATTCTTATGGAAAAAGAAAGGTTTTCACCCTGATCCATCAACGGACCAACTTTGTTGTACTATGGTGGTTTTTGTACCATCTTACCTGTACTAATTGGGAAAATTATTGAATATCAGAGGTAATCAAAACAAAAACTCTTTATATGAAGGTTATATCGTCTGGATCTTATTTTTATTCGTTTTAGCATAAAAAATAACCCCGAAAACATGGGTCACATGCCTATATTTCGTCAAAATATAATTTTCTGTTTTTCAAACTGATATTTCCCCCCCACCCCCCCAAAAACACCCTTCCACCTAAAATATATCTATGGACTCTTTAGATTCTTAATTCTTATGACAAAAGGAAAGTTTTCACCAAGTTTCATCAACGGACCAATTTTTTTGTTATTGGAGGCGTTTTTGGTATTATTTTACCTGTACTAGTACGAGACTTGGCGAGTGCCTTAAAAACTTCTACGATTGATGTTAACACTACGCGAGTATTAATTAATGGAACATTAACAGCGTTGTAATAAGAATTAAAATACCTACGAGTATATATAAATTGCCTCAGATATAACATTGAAAAACCTTTACTTAATTCACAGTAATTGATTCATATTTTTAATAGCATTTGTTTAAAAAGATACAAAAATAAGTTTTTATCGTTGTACATGACTTCTCGGTCCAAAAACTATAAAAGCAAACAAAATGTTTACAAAAGATATATAATACAAAATCGTTAAGCAATATCGATGGCCACCAGTACGTGTATGAGTGGCACGTGTTGTTGCAGTAGAGATGGCCACCAGTACGTGTATGAGTGGCACGTGTTGTTGCAGTAGAGATGGCCACCAGTGCATGTATGAGTGGCACGTGTTGTTGCAGTAGAGATGGCCACCAGTACATGTATGAGTGGCACGTGTTGTTGCAGTAGAGATGGCCACCAGTGCATGTATGAGTGGCACGTGTTGTTGCAGTAGAGATGGCCACCAGTACGTGTATGAGTGGCACGTGTTGTTGCAGTAGAGATGGCCAGCAGTACATGTATGAGTGGCACGTGTTTTTGCAGTAGAGATGGCCACCAGTACGTGTATGAGTGGCACGTGTTGTTGCAGTAGAGATGGCCACCAGTACGTGTATGAGTGGCACGTGTTGTTGCAGTAGAGATGGCCACCAGTACGTGTATGAGTGGCACGTGTTGTTGCAGTAGAGATGGCCACCAGTACGTGTATGAGTGGCACGTGTTGTTGCAGTAGAGATGGCCACCAGTGCATGTATGAGTGGCACGTGTTGTTGCAGTAGAGATGGCCACCAGTACATGTATGAGTGGCACGTGTTGTTGCAGTAGAGATGGCCACCAGTGCATGTATGAGTGGCACGTGTTGTTGCAGTAGAGATGGCCACCAGTACATGTATGAGTGGCACGTGTTGTTGCAGTAGAGATGGCCAGCAGTACATGTATGAGTGGCACGTGTTTTTGCAGTAGAGATGGCCACCAGTACGTGTATGAGTGGCACGTGTTGTTGCAGTAGAGATGGCCACCAGTACATGTAGGAGTGGCACGTGTTTTTGCAGTAGAGATGGCCACCAGTACATGTATGAGTGGCACGTGTTGTTGCAGTAGAGATGGCCAGCAGTACATGTATGAGTGGCACGTGTTTTTGCAGTAGAGATGGCCACCAATACATATATGAGTGGCACGTGTTGTTGCAGTAGAGATGGCCACCAGTACATGTATGAGTGGCACTTGTTGTTGCAGTAGAGATGGCCACCAGTACGTGTATGAGTGGCACGTGTTGTTGCAGTAGAGATGGCCACCTATACGTGTATGAGTGGCACGTGTTGTTGCAGTAGCGATGGCCACCAGTACATGTATGAGTGGCACGTGTTGTTGCAGTAGAGATGACCACCAGTACATGTATGAGTGGCACGTGTTGTTGCAGTAGAGATGGCCACCAGTACATGTATGAGTGGCACGTGTTGTTGCAGTAGAGATGGCCACCAGTACATGTATGAGTGGCACGTGTTGTTGCAGTAGAGATGGCCACCAGCCCGTGTAATGCGGGTACGCCCTGCCGCCGCCTCTCTCAGACAATTGATCACTTCCGCTTGTCAGTGTACCAAGCGACGAGAACAAACAGCCTCGGCAAACGTTGTATCTTCTGCATGCTTGTAGAAAGAACCCTTATTTTATTGTTCTGCAAATGGTTATTTCGTGTTACTTTTTCGGTCTATCTTTTCTTTGGTGATCCATGTCACACCTTAAAACTGAGAACTCTTGTCTTTCTAAACCCAACATTGTAACTATTCGAATGATTGTACATATTAATTTGTTTGTTCTGTCCCTAGAAAGATATTTTTATCGTCTTTGTACTTTTTTTTCCTAGGACGCTAGGCACGAGCCGGGGATTGTTTTTTATATTACTTCAGGCTACACCTAGGGGTTGGGCATTATCACTTAGATCAAATCCATTGGTGACTTGGCGGGGATCGAGCCCGGGACCTCAGGGACTGAAGTCCCGCGCTCTAACCACTACACCAGCTCGCTCCCCATCGTCTTTGTACTTAGTCTTGAAAGTTGATACTGCATACCTAATGCGTTTACATACTTTTAAGGAGTATATTTTCCACTTGTTCGTATAGTGGAGACAAAATAAAATATTATATAAATGGCATTAAAAGCTGTAAACTCTGCAAACCTTTAAAGTATTTAAAAGGTTAATTTACATGCCACGTAAATGCTTCACAAATGATTAACAACGTAATAAATCAATTCGTTTACGACAAGAATATACAAACTGTTCTTACTGGTCATCGTAGACGAACCCGTGGCCGAGAGTGTTGATGTAGACGACGAATGAGAGGAAGCAGACAGCCAGGCCGTCCAGGTCCCAGCGGCCCAGGCCCATCATGCCTCTTAAAAAACAAAATAATTGTTAGTTACAAGCTTGTAAGCATTGATTATGTTAGATACAATTTTTTTAAGTTTGTAATGACTTGTGATTCCAAAGCGATGATACGTGCAAACATGGCGTTGAAGTTCATAGGACTCTACCACCTGATGTTGATTTTGATAGACAAAGTCTTTCAGATATAAACAATCTCTTTTTTTGCTCGTTTCAACAATCAGGTTTGACCGTTTATAATCATTAAAATACAGGGGGATTTAAGGTTACTGGACAATCAAACGATCCTTTTCCTGGACGTTTTGGTTGAAAAGTAATCATACACACTCTTAACAATAATAAATAATAATTACTACTAAAATACTAGCCAATTCCGAGACTGTTTGTGGGATATAGAATTTATCTAATCTGTCCAACAAATAACTGTTCAATTGTTTGGTGAATATTTTTCAATTAATTATTTTCAACCCTTACAATTGCCACTTAGGGATGGACAATAGAAAACAAACCGATACCTGTTTAAAATGTACTGCACTTAAAATCAATTGAGTAAAATGTGTAAAGGATAATATACAGTAAGCCGTTAGTTCAAAAATCATAAGCTACAAAATTCTTTCACTAAGAGCAGCAGTGAAAACTGTTTTCCCATAATACCGAAATGAATCAACAAACACAAATAACCAAATGGCACAGTCGCATTAAATGCTCACAACACAATATTCACTTGAATAAATATTTCCAGCTTGATCTATTTATAATACACATTGAATGCATTAGTTTCAAATCGTGTTGATGTAAAATAGCGCTGCAGCAAACGTTTTAGTTGCGCATGCAGCGTAGAATAATCCAATTAATTGCATGCAGCCCGACTCGAAAAGTGACACTTGTCGATTAAATTACATTTTTCCAATAATCCATTTGGTGCAAATTGAATTGCGCTGCAGAATTATTTGCTGGCTGGATGCAATTTTATTAAATATATTTCACTCCCGCTCCACAACGTTAATTGGTTTTAGTCGTATAGTCTTGTTATTTGACAGTTTCATCTTTGTATTTATATGATATATTTAATGTAATAAAATATATATACTTTGAGATGGACAAATAAAGCATAGTGAAAGCCTTGAACTAAAAGACAGTTTTATACCTTTGATCATTGTTTACTTAACGAAATCAGAAGATTCAACTAGAATATACTAGTACAATATGTCAATAATAATTACTTCTATTCAAATTGTTTATTTTCTAAGCTTTGGTTCTACAAAATTAAATCAAGTAATTACTATACATTTATGTAAAATGAATAGTATACTTTATCTACTTAAATACACTGATAAAGTAATAAATTTAGCTTGGTACGATACGTGAAATGTGGATTTAAATTAAAAAAAAGGTAATGCCTACTTATTGAAATTATTATAGTACAGTACTTCTGAAATCAAAATGTAGTCGTTTCGTATTAGGTCCTACACATAACATGAAAATTTGTTTTCAATAGCAAAAATTTAGTTTTTTATTAAAATTACTATAAATTTATACCAATTGTATAGAAACTATAGGCTACAACCTCTCATTTGATTAACAACATAATTGCTATTTAGAGCACTACTCGTATTTTTTCGCCATACTTTGTTCTGTAAACTAGATTTTTCTATAAAACCAAAAACAAAACACATTCTACAAAAATTATTATGATTATCTAGAATAACACTAACAATAAAACCGTGACTCAATAACAGTTAAAACTCACGTTCTGGACGACATTTGGGTGTGTTGAAGTCATGAAATTTATATAAGTTATTATTGTCACTGCACTAAATAAGTTAGGTATCAAAATACTAGAAAAATACGTAAAAAATTAATATTTGGAGGGAAGCCCGCGTAAGGACCCTGGATCGCTGGGCCCTCGTCACTGAACGTGGAACGGTTCATCAGGATCAATATCGGCGCGCGCACCCGCACACACACACACACTAGTACACGCACGCACACAAACCACCACTTGTTGACCACGATGAGTCAACATCTGTTGCACGCTTGACTTTTTGCCCGCAACTCTTTCTGTTTATCTTAATCCGACCCTTTCTGCTCTTTGAACTTTGGTGTGAATTGACTTTTTCGTGTTATTAAAAGTGTCTGTAGATGTGGCGCTTTTCCGTTTTTCATGCTATGGGTATGTCTGTATCTCATAAGGTGCATCCAAAGGTTGATTGCATGAATCTTTGTGGGAAAACTAATAAGTATGACTAAGAGCTTTCTGTGTAAAAACTTCAATATAACTAAAAAAAAGCTATACAAATTTCCAAAATTATCTCGAGTTGTTACTAGCCAAAAGATCAAAAAATTCAAATTGTAGTAGTTGGGTTTTGTTAGAGGAATACTATACAATACAGAAACAGTGGTCCTCCCATGAATCGTTTGTTTACTTAATGCATGGGGTTTTCAAGTATGTTTTATGAATGCTTACAGGAAACGCATACTAAAAAAGGTGGCTCTACAGGATGGTTCTCAAACTATGATTACTTTGATGCCTCGTTGGAATATCATAAGGCTTTTCTGGTCCGCAAATTGTAAATATCAATGTTATCTAAAATAGTTTGAATTACGTAATATATTGTATGAATTTTAAGTTAACAATTATTCTCCGAGTAAGGTTTTAGGATAAATAATTTCAATCTTTATATTACAAGGTATAATGTATACAATATTTCATAATACAGCTATGTGTTAGTGACACTCAATTATTTCCCTTTGTCGACCCTTCCTGATGGATATGTGGCTTTATAGTTTATATGGATGTGGACATTAAGATTTAGCTTTCTAAAGAGGATATTTTGTTTAATCTTTAGAGACAAAATAACTAACCAGGACAGTACGTTTATGTATTTTACAATTCAAATTATCCCTAGTGGTAAACAGCTTAGAAGATAATCATAGTTACGTTTTAAACGCCAATTGCTGGGAGTTTATTAAACTCTACCCAAAAAATTTAAAAAAAATGCAAACATTTGTATTGTATTTTAAATTAATTTAAGTCATAAATCCTCAGAGTTCAAATAAGAATAAATCGCAAATGAGTACAGTGTTAATACATTTGTATATATGTATATATTAATGTGAAATTGAATCAGATGTTCATTATTTACACATTAAAAGGTATTATTATAGTATTAGTATTAACTTGGTATTTGAATTATCATTGATGATGAAACTCAATAAAAATAAAATAAAAATAAGAGTATTTAATATATTGCTCGCTCTTTAACCAAGAAAAGCTTTAATTTTCATGAGAGAGTCAATTTCTTATTTAAGTTTAGACAAAGCAAAATAAAAACAAAGAACAACTATACGAGGTTTACGTGAATATTTGAATATTATCTATGGATTATTAGGACAACAGCTTCAATCCGTCGTTAAAAAACCGACGTTTATAATTTATCTGTATAAACAATCATTATTTTGATAAGAGCTTTAACATTTAAAATAAACGCAATAAATCAAAAAACTTTTGTGAGTATTTCCCTGAACAAATATTATTTTGGCAAGATCTTCAATCCCTCATTGCGATACTGCCAAAACGCAAAAAGCCCGAAAAAATTATAGCAAACATTATTCTTGTAGATGACAAGCTAATAATAACATCATCGTGTTACAACGAATATTTTGATAGAAGCGTCAATACAACCCACCAGGGAACCAAAACTAAAGTACAACATAAATATAGTGAAGTTCTCGTTCTAGAGGAAAAGCACAACAAATTATTTACCTATGAACAATGAACATGCATGATTTGTTATTTGAAGAGAGCCTCAATCGTTATAAAAACCAACAAAAACTCATTTACCAATGAAAAATAATAATTTCAAAAAGAGCTTCTATATATACAAAAACTGCTTAAAACAAAATAGTTTACGAATATAGTTTTGTAAAACGGGATGATGCAATACAATTTATTTACCTAAGAACAAACATTATGTTGTACTGTACTTTAGTTTTCGTTCCATGGTGGGTCAAATTGACGCTTCTATCAACATAATCATTGCAACAAAATGATGATATTAGCTTGTCATCGAGAAGAATAATATTTGCTATATTTTTTTCGGGGTTTTATGGTTTGGCAGAATTGCAATGAGAGATTGAAGATCTTGCCAAAATAATATTTGTTTTAGGTAAATACTCCTATAAGCTTTTAACAAGAAAAGCTATTGTTCTTTTGTCCTTAAGAACAATACTCTATATTGTTCTAGAAGTATTGTTTTTATTTCAAATGTTAAAACTCTTATCAAAATAACAAACATTGTTTTTATCAGAGCTTCAATCAATCGTTACCCATGGAATAAAATTAATTTTAAAAGACGTTCAATCCATCGTTGATAAAACCCAAAGAGTAAAATAAACAAAACAAATTAAGAGTATCGTTGTGAAGGACAAGCTCTTGCTAATTGTCCCACGGAGCTCCCCCAGCCTCATTGAACGGGGATTAATTAACATGGAATGTAATCAGCTTTGTTACTCGGGCATTAATCATTACTTTAATTATTTTAGAGTGCCTTCGATTGGCTGATGGGAAGACCCACTCGAACCATCAATTATCAGACTCTTTTTCGTCATTTTGTAAAATTAATCTCCAATCTGTTGTTTAGTTTTTCCTCCACTTTATTGGATTTTATTTTATGTAATTGTTTCCCCTCTTGAGAATTGCATTTGAATACATATTAAAATGCGTAAATATATTATATTTATGTCATACCTTTAGTCGGAAACTTACTACCCACTACTTCGGGCTAGTCCTACAGGGTCATGGCATTATCACATAGATAAAATCCATTATAGGCGAGATTTGAGCCCGGCACTTTGGGCTCCACGTTCTACCACTATATCAGCTCGCTCTCCTTCTAATAATATTTCAGATAGTCATATTTAAGTGGTTGTATGGTTATAAAAGCGTGGGTTAAACACACACTCTTCTAGAATCAGTCTAATTCAGCTGAGGATAATTTACAAGTACATATCTAGCAAAACTTGATAGCTTTGTGTTATTTCATTTTGTATTGGTAAGTTTTATAAAATTGAAATTATTTCCAACACATGGAACGATTTATTTGTTAACTAGTGTTTGTTTCCAGGTTTTAAGAGCAAAAGGTAAAACACACACTTCAAAATGTATGTTAACATTAAAAATAATTCATTGGAATCAACACACTCGGGCACTCTAAGTCAATGAAATATTATTTTAAACTATCATATATTGATATTTACATGTAAAAAATCATAATGGAAATGAGTAGTGACTTTTACATTAATAGTAAACTAGTAGTCGCATTCTGACCCACACGTGTCCAATTTAAATAGTTTTAAAATAATCCAACCCTAGTAATTTTTTTACCACGTATATTTTATAGTATGCTAATGTATTGTTCTATAACAATTTTACACAACAAAAATCAATTATCTACGACTAACAATAAAAGTTACAATAGACAATACTGATCCTTCTTTTCTTCCTATCAGATCTACAGCTTTTAATTAAATCGCCGACCTTTCTGTTCCCTCAGTTCGATTCGACGAATGCCACGCGGGCCTTCAACCATAAATTAAAACGACTCGTGAGGGTGAAGCTGCCATTTGATTCCTAGGGGTGTCGTGGGGTGGGAACAATGATCGGATTTTTGAAAGAGCCCTGAATTGCGCCGTAACCAGACAGCAAATTGCAAATGATGAAACAGCTGAAGGGCTCGTCGCTTTATCGTTGTGGTTGTTTGGTTTTGGATTTGATTCTGCATCCTGCACAAACTGAGTAACCGACTTTTCTATATTTCGTTTCGTTTTAAAGTGTAGAACTGTTTATAATGTTTTAGCAAATAATTAGATTGTCGTGTAAAAACTATATAAAATCGAAAACAAATTTTATTCGTTAATTTACATTAACAAGTCCTGCATAATTTATAAATGATATAGTAAATTAGAGAGCTATCTGATCTATATGTAAAGATTTATTATTAGTCATCCTCGATGAACGTAGTGTGAGTATCAAATTAATATCAATGAGTATTCATGAATATCAAAAATGTATACATTCCTACTTGTACTATGTACTATGTATTTCCTACTTAGGTTGGTGACCTTCAAATAATTAAAAACTAAATATGAAATTAATGTGGTTCAAATTAGCCTTTATTTCAAATTAGAGTATTAAACAGTGACCTAATTTTAGAGTGTTTTCTAAGTAATGTTTTATCATATGAAATAAAATTGATTTGATTCGATTCGAAATAACATTAACATATGGTGGCATAACACACCATATTATACAAAAACTGATTCAAATTAACAATCAGCGGCACGTTATTAGAAATTTATAAGTGGTTTTTGATAAACATATATTCGTTGCAGCCTTATATTATGTTATTAATTTTGTATATTTTGTACAATGAGGTCCTGAAAAAACAAGTATAACAACAACAAAATAAAATACCAACCGTTCAACATGTGTAATACAGTACAGTAGAACCATAGATGAAGGATTACTTCATCTATGGTAGAACCTTGATAACAAGACCCTCATGGGGATTGTAAAATAAGACTTGTTATCAAGGTTGACTTCTTATCGAGGTTTGTAATAACATGTGATTAGGGGTTAAGGGGATTTGAAAATGACACTTGTTATCAAGGGTGACTTGTTTTCGAGGGTCTTCTTATCAAGGTTCCACTGTAGCTTTATTGGATGAATATATGAAATAAATCGTTCCATAAACTAAGTCGAATTTACGAGCATTAAATAACAACACAGTATAATTATCATGTAATATCCTACATTACATTATGAGCCATCAGCTAATGTGGCTAGCGAATGTCAAATAGCCTCAGGGTGAGAGACTGAGTTATGCAGATGCAACAGTCCATTACAGCTCTGCAGGTGCAATAGTGTTAATAGTGCGACCTGTAATGAACGTATTACAACATTGTTGTCATAGCAACCTCTACAGATCACCCTCCCCCTACCACTGGACAGATGATATGTTACGTAAATAACTAAAGCATTTGTAATATATGAGTGTAGTATTTATGTTACTTTAGATTGATACCTAGGATATTGTTAGTAGTAGGTGTTAATATTATAACAGGGACATACGACTACTCAAATATATTTTTTTTTCTTAAATTGAACAAGTTTAGAAGTAGGTTTGAAGGATTATCTTTAATCGAAAACTGTTTTAGTTTTTCAACTTAGTGTATTCAAATAAAACCTGTGCATATAAAGAAAAATCTAGTTCATAACACGGGATACGTGTCTTTTCATTACTCGCTCATTTTCCAACCTTCGCTTTGCCTCGATCGTAAAAATTGAGCTCGGTTCGAAAAGAGACATTTTAGGTACCTAGTGATGAAATATACTTTTCATGACTTGAAATTATAAAAACAATTTAGTGAACCCAAAATGGGGAAATGCGTTTTTACTCAAAAATTAATACTAATATTACCTTAAAAAAAAAAACTAATATAACTCATTGGAAACCTCATTTTAAATAAAGAGTCCAATATAAAATAGCATTTACAATTATTTTCCTCAATTCCTCAATATTTATATTAACGTTTTCGTGTTAAGGGACTAGACGGCTCGTTATAACGATTGAACTATGTGAGGATTACTATGCAATGTTTTCAACATCAACCGAATTTACCGAACATGGTACTCGCATTTAGCATCCTGAATTGATAAGTCAGAGATTGCTGTTTGGAGACAGGTTATTTTAAACATAACATCATATAACTGATGTGGCTTGCCTACATGACTCCATAAAGGTACTTTTCAACTGACAAATAACACCATTGACAACTAAAAAAATTGTATTTTTTACTATTTATTTTTACAATCACCCTTTCAGGTTTGCAAGTAAGATTATGGCATATCCTACATTTAAATTGTCCACGTTCAAACCTTCAACAATTTCCAAATCAATTTCTCACTCTGACTCGCTAGAATGAGTCAAGGTGAATTGACAAATGTCAGAACGTGCTTATCGCATTCGTGAAAGGATAATCTCACCTGCAACTCGTGGGTTCTAACAAATAACAGCTCTCAATTAATCCCAAAATCCCTCCAGCACAGCCCTCATGTCACGTAAGCCCACATGTCACCCCCTCACTATAACTCCCCTTGGCTCCTGACTTACCTTCCATTATTACATTCTACCCTTCACGCCCTGCACCCTCTTCCTGCTATCAATTATTTCGAGTCGGTTATGAAACAAATTACTGATGCTGCTATTTGCTCTGCTCCCCTTTGGACAAATGATTTTTCTGTGCATTTGAATGTGGGTTGTTTTCAGAGGTATTTTCGATGAATTTTAGTGGAAGAAGTTCTTTGAAGTAAAAAGTTCTCCATAATCCAAATACTTGTATTTATTTAAAACTAGCTGTTACCCACGGGCTTCACCCCGTTTGACTTCATAAGTATTAATAAAACTAGTGATTGGTTAAGTTAACCTGAAATAAACAAAATACAGTAAAAGAAACTGATTTTAATAAGGTAATAGCCTAAATTGAAAGAATTACAAACAAATAAGTACAGCTGAGGTATTTTAACATTAGGTATATGGAAAGTTCCCTTTAAAAAGGAATTACGACCTTAAAAGGCAATTTATGAAATAATGGATAATTTTGCGCAAGGTTTCTCGTCATGACGAACATTTTAAGTATATGGTTTTTGGGGGTGTGACTTGTAGTTTTCTCAAAAGTTCATGGGTACTTTTGGCTTTATATATAGATAGGAAGTTCAGCTTAGGAAGAAATACTAGGCAGGTAACGTAGTCAAATGTTATTGGTGATTTGTAAGACTATAATGCATAGTAGCATCTCTAGAGTCCTCAGCTAAAGTCAATAAAACAGTGATGGTACATATTTGATACCATTCGACGGATTTTATAAGTGTTATAGCTGATAGTATCAAAGGTGAACAATAGGTGACAAATAGGTGCAATTTTTTTTTTTTTTTTTTTGCAATAGCCTTCGTAACCAATAGAATACTTGCCTGACAACAGTAATGACGGAAGTCTTTGAATACTAAAATGGCAATCATAAGAAAGTATTTTTGACACTACGCATTCATGATTCTTTTGTCCCTTGAGATTTTAGAAAAAGTCTTTACGAGCGGCCCAACCGATGAACACTACATCCTCATCACAAGACGGTTTCTATCATACATACTGGAAATTATTCGAGGGTATAAGAGTTACCTGATGGATGACCCAACATTGAGAATATGTAGAAAGAGCCTTCAACGTCCACAGACACGATGGGAATAAGGTCAACCATGTTTGAGGATCAATGGGGAGGAAAATTCGATTATTGAAGATTGAAATGGGGAATGACACATGATCTATCATGTGACTGGGGTGGTGAGATTTAAATTATCAGATACAACGTCTGTGGTGTCCATTTGTACTGATTCCTGGAGCGAATTGCCCAGTCTTAAGATTGAGTGAGGTTAAGTTTTCAGAGATTTTAAACTTTTTTTCTCAAACGGTCAATTGATCTCATATTATGAACGACAGTGTGCTGCATTAATACTAGGACAGGCACGGAATGGATCATAAACATAAACGAATTATTTTACTGGCCCAAAAAGTAAACACTATCCAACATTGCTTAAATGGTACTGTCTAAACCATTTGGTAATGTTATTGGTATAGGATTCGGGCCAGTTACGTATTTTTTATGTTTATGATCCATTCCGCTTTTGGTTCTAATATTCGTGGTGTGCTCTATCAACAACTGCTGAAAGTACGTTGAATTCCTTCAAATTATCGGTAAACGATGCTATGGCTTCATGTCTTGAAAATAAAGATACTTCACGATACTTAAAAGTATTATTATATGACATTTAAGTCCAAGAAAGAATCTAAGTTTTGCAAGAGGATTTATGTTTGTAAATTCATCTGATTTAGGATTATTTTATTGCTTTTGTGAAAATGCTGAGACACTGCTGTGAAAAGTGGTAATATTTTTGATAGACTGGTGTATTTGAGGTACATAGTATTTAAGTTTAGTATCTTAGGTGCATTCTACATGACTTTGAATATGACTGGATAAAACGTATGGACTTTGAGCGCTTTCCCAAAAAGCGTTTGTCTCTCCGCTAAAACTCCTTAAATAAATGCCACAGGTACAATAAATTATATAAGAAATTAAAATAATAGATTACGACAGCTGCTGATAATGATCAAATGTACTGCGTGATTCATAAAATCTACATGTGCCACGATTCCTTAATCAGTGTACTAGACAAACAAAAATGAAAATATGTAAGCTCATTTTCATAAAATCTACAATCCATCAATATTAATAAACATAATGACCAGACTTTCAGATTTGGAAATTTGTATACTAAGCGAAGGGAAGGTAAGGCACAGGGGAAGTTTGAAAACCCCTCAACTGGGGAGTTTTTCGTAATGAGATAAATACTGGTCCTTGAGTATGTATTATTTACATGGAAGCCAGTAGAATATAACACTAGGTAGTATAGTAAGTACAAATGCAACTTGTTTTGACAAAAACGTCTGGGAAGGACGCCAACGCCGATTTACAGCTTTGTTTGGTTTTGGTTAATCAATCTATTTTGTTTTTTTATTTACTAAACATGTTACAACTCCAATAAGCCAATAGAAGACCTTATCATTGTTGACGTGTCCTTTGGGGTACACTATAGAGAGCCATGTAGGAAAATAATTAATATACTATTCTCACTTATCTCTTTTATCACCCTACAAGAATTACGCTTTCGTGAAAAGGGCCGTGGAGGATAATCCAAAAGGCACAAGAAGAGGGCAAACCTCAAGAAATTAATAACTGTCAAAAATATTTTTATAACGTCTTTATTGCTAAAATTTAGAGAACCGTCATTCAATTTGACACTTCTACACAAACGTATCTGGTTGGGACATGTCACAATCTGGTGTGCAAGTCAAACTGCTTATGAATATTTTCGTTGCACAATAAGAAAGGTTATATGCATGTTGATTAAGATTACTAATCATTGCAATTATTGTTCCTTGATTATATGGCATTTGTTAAGACGTTGAGCCTACCAGCGGTATACCACCACCAGGGCGAAGCTCCCCAGTTTAGCAAGTTTGCCAGTATATCCTGGTTATCGCACGGCTCAAGCAAGGGCTGCTAATAGGAGGGGCGCCCTGATCAATACTTTGTACCCTCTATTTCCCCCAAACAGACGGATTACGAAGAAAGAGGGGACATTTTATTTGGCCAAGTTTCGCGGTCTCAGTTTCTCAGATAAGTGAACATAAAACGCTTAGATATTCTTATCTTTGCCCGAACAGCTTTCCATTAAGATTGCACACATCTAATGTGATAACTGAAAAGCTAAGCCTCGAAATAATGATTTTAAATTAAAATTCAAAAATATTTGTAATGGTAATAATGTTTTTACTTATTTAAAATCTGTTCAGTATAACACATGTTGCACTAGTAATTTAGTAGTGGTGTCTACGTATCTATAAACCTAATAGAAAATCAATTATTCTTATACGGTCTAGCTAGTTAAATAGTTGAAACTAATTAATATATATTTTGGCATGCAGCATTGATTCTGGAGCACCGACTGAAAAAGGAACAAATTTCGAAAATATTTTTTTAAGCATGAGCTGTGTAATACTGTACAACGACCAATACATTTCGCATGTATAGATTGGAGAAAATGTGGAATCAAGATTATTATCTTTACAATTACAGAAATACAAATACAAATGTAGATTACGTTAAAACTAAAGATTTATATTTTTACCTGCAGTAAAAATGTAATAAATTCAGTCAAAATCATCTGTAATAGCATAAGAACTTTGGGAGAGTAAATTTTTTTTAAATAAATTATTTAACTTACTTTTTTAACAATATTCCTACACTACTTACCAAATATTATGTAAATAACCACCGAGCTATAACCTTTCCAGATAATCTTTTCCTGTTAGCCACTTAATTAATTCTCTAAGATTCAAATGCCTCCTCACCAAACCGCAGTTAATATACATAAGCCTTATCTAAAGTCAGTACTCAGGTGGTGAACACTGATCACTAATTAGACAAGAGTTAGCAGCTTAAGTCAGCTGTGTCGAAGACGATGTAGGGAGGTTGTAGTCTCGATTGGGGGATTTAGGAAATACCGGAGTCGGGGGCTTTGGAACTAATGAGGCAGAAGGACCTCTCCTTAGCGGAGGGAAACAAATCCTTTGGGAAATCTTGTGTGAATTCGTCTATTCTTTTATTTTATTTACTGTCTATTGGACAGCCAAAAATCCATAAAGGTATTTAAGATCTTAGAAATGGATATTTTTGGTAGTTTTTTATACATATTTGGCATGAAAGAATATTTAAAATAATTAATATCAATAACACATTCATTCAATAGGAATTTCATTGGTATTATTTCCTTGTTAAATACATAACACTTTAAAAATAGAGTCCTAAAAAATATATTTGAAGTTTAAATGTTAAGCTCAAATAAGTAAATTCAACAATACTCGTATGTTGCAAAATACTGTTAAAACTTAAGGAAAATACAAATGTGATTCATTAGATAAGTTTGGTTGGTTCCTGAATTGTGCTTAACAACCCAAGGTACAAATTTTAGTTCTATTTAAATCATTTGTTTACGAGTTCATGGATCGCAAATACCACAAATGTCAAAAAGAAATAAATAATATCCTCGTTTAAGCAAAACTACAGAATACACTAACACTAACCTCTGAGAGTTTAATTCAGATTTTAGTTAAACTGGCTAGTTTAGTAGGTAATGAAAATTTACGGGGAATTTTATAGTTTATAACAAGAGTTTTAGGGAGTTAAATAAGTAATTAGACATTCCGAAGTGAGGAAAAATAGTTTTTATACAATTTCAAAAGCATGGTAAGATTTAAAAAAGTTGTGCAAATAGATATCAAGAATCATTTATTTTCAGACAGTTTCGGAGTCATACTGTGTTTAGCACTTAGAAACAGTACTCACAAAACCGTATATTTTTTACTTATTTGAATATTGGCATATTTTGGGAGAAAGTCTTTTTATTTTTTTCTAAGCAACACCTCCCAAAGGTTATCCATTTCTTCATTTCAAAAACGTAAAATTCAAGAATGTATAAAATGGTTTTTTCTTTCACAAATTTGACAAAAATTTCATACAATAAACTAAAACCATTTGAGTTTTAAGACCTAATCAATATACATATGGACTCGAACTAACATGTTTGTTTGTTTTTTCTCCCGGGAATCCCAAAAAAATAAACTTTAAAGCCGTCTTGGACCTTTTGTTCGATAAAGACCACAATAATAACTTCCTTATTGAGTACACGCTGCAACAAATAGAACACAGCACAATGCACGCTTAAGTATTCTGCCGCGCTACCCCTAACATTTCCCTGGGGCTGATGTTAATTACAGTCACCCCAGTGTAGTTGTGATTGTCATTCCTAACGAAATTACAAGGGTACCAATTACACTTCTCGCCTCTTGTGAAAATAAAGAGAATACTTTAAATTCCTTTTGAGTTTCGAAACTCGCAATTCTGCATTAGACTTTGTATTTGTTTTGTAAATTAGTTATTTCTGCTTAAAAGGCGCTAACATCCTTTTATGACGTAACTAGGATTTTTGAGATAAGAATTTGCCTATATGTTAATCGGGAATGAGAGCTATCATCATGCCAAATTTCAGCCCAATCCGTTCAGCAGTTAATGCGTGATTAAACTTCAAACGAACACACACACTTTTACATTTATAATATTAGTATGATAAAAAAGCAACATATTATTTCTATTACAAATTTTATTTGATATAAGTTATCTTGGTATCAAATACTAAGAAAAGAAAGACCTAGCATTTAGAGTTTTATTTACATTTTAATAAGATTTGGGTGTAAGTGGTAAATGTATGGGATGCATATTGTATACGCTAGTAAAACATATTCAATTCAATTAACTTCGGTATTTTAAAAGCTTATAACAGATTTTAAACAAAAATAGGTCAAATGTAGCTTCGGAATTGCGTTTGATATTTTTCCAGAGTCCAAAAAGAGGATTAAGTGAATTAAATATCAATTAATTTATTATTTAAAAAATAATTTGTCATTTAGAATACTTTTACGTAAAAGCTAATCATTTTAAATTAAATGCAATTGTTAATAGCAATACTTCACTGCTAATAACGAACAAAAACAGAACGACAATTTCCAATGAAATCCGTTATAGTTTTGACATCATAAGATGTGGAATTGCCCCTGAACTGGTTAAGAACTAATATAACTAATATATGGACGTTTAGTCCATTGTACATCGTTTATCCAAAATTATATACAGTTCACATTTCTGACTGGAAGCCTGATGATAGCACAACGTCGTGCTGAAAACGCAATAACCAACTTCTTTTGAACTAGAGACTGAAGGTATTTAAACCAATATATTAGAAAACCGTATTTATAATAGTTAGGAATATTGATCTGCCAAAATAAATCATAACATAAGTAATGAATTTAACAACATTCACTCCCATAGTCCTCTTTTACTGTAATAAATGATTGAACCCAGTATTTCACATTACAAAATTGTATATCGCAACTGGAAAATATATATTGTAAAATGTTAACATATTTTACCTATAAATAACGTGTTAATTACATGTGTTATTATAAAATCAGCTTCAATGTGTGTTTCAGTGCCTAACTATACAGGGGACTAATGTACCAAAGTTTGTCTACCATCCCGACGGTCCGCCCCGTTAAAACAGACCCTTCTGCCCAAGGGGATGTTAATTGCTTGGTCACCCTAGCAGTAGTTTAGGCGTGATTGTCGTTTCAAACTGAATCACAAGGGTGGAAAATTACCATTGCAGTATCACGTAGATCACTTAGCTCGTAACCGCATGTGTGACTACGAATTATTTTTCACTTGAAAAGTTTAGTTTGCACGCCTTTTTACCATCAATATTAAATAGATTTACCCTAACGTTTGGTTATAATAGTTAAGACTACAATAATAAAATGAGTTTTTTTTTCTTGTGAAATTGTATTTTAAAGGTTTTTATAGATAGAAATATCTTTGATACGACACTGTTCTTGAGGGTTGAAAGGTTAATTCCTGAACAATTATTAATTTTTCTTCAAAATTAATTATTAAAATATAATCATTCGATTTCTGAGAAAATTTGATTGAAGAGACTAAATTACAGCCTAGAGGGAAACTGTTACAATATTTTCAAATATAAAAGTTGTAGTGTGATTGCAATTTTCCCCATTTTTCGTCCTAAGACGTATTTCTACGTAAGTAATAAAATACGGGCATGGCGTGAGGAATTTCAATATAAATGCACTTGAAGAAATTCCACAAAAACTCTTGACGCAATATTAAAATTCCCTGAGCTTGTAATGTCATCGTGTTTTGTATTAGATTCTGTATTGGCTGAGGATAGAATTAAATTAAAAATAAATACCCGAGAAATATAATAGATACAGATACTTAACTAGCTGTATAGGAATGAAAATGTATATTACATTGCACACTTTAAATAAATATCATATGACATTAGTAATATAATTCTTTACCACTTAGCTAAATTGTTTTAATAAGTATTTTGTTATGTTTTATAAACCAGTACCAGTTCACTTTTATTGTGAATTTAGTCTAAAGAACTTAACTTTAAATGTGACATACAGTGCTTCGCATTTAAAATAACTAATACATAAACATAAACTATCATATTCAACAATGCTTGTTATGTTCTTAAACGACATGGTATATTAGGTGAGGTCAATACTTCAGTATGATAATATTTTTGTTGGGCATCACTCACCTTATTGAAGTCACGAGAACGTAGTCCTTGTCATGTCACAATCATACACAGTTCATTGCACATAAAAATATACAAAAATAAAAATAAAAATAAATCCAAATTTAAAATATCAGACAAAAGTTCTCAACACCGACGTTTCGCCGCACCAAAATCAACGTGCGGCGTTTTCAAGGTTATTCCTCTTCTCACGCAATCGTTGTGAGCGCCTAACCACGACTCCTAACCACGAGTCGTGGTTAGGCGCTCACAACGATTGCGTGAGAAGAGGAATAACCTTGAAAACGCCGCACGTTGATTTTGGTGCGGCGAAACGTCGGTGTTGAGAACTTTTGTCTGATATTTTAAATTTGGATTTATTTTTATTTTTATTTTTGTATATTTTTATGTGCAATGAACTGTGTATGATTGTGACATGACAAGGACTACGTTCTCGTGACTTCAATAAGGTGAGTGATGCCCAACAAAAATATTATCATACTGAATGCTTGTTATGTTTTACTGTATGACCTAAATTATAAAACGTTAATTCAAGTACTCTAGTTCCCCATAAATGTACAGTGATTTATAAATACATAGATAATAACACACAATATATTAAATACCACAGGTCACTATTTTATTCTACAAACGCAGAGAGGTACAATGTCACTATTAACTCCAGGAGTGGTTAAAACAAGTTAAATTATACTTTTAACATACAGTGTTTATTTTACCAGTGTTATTTAATAATTAAACTGCTTACGCATTTGTACTACAGAAAACAAAAAGATCTTTTTTGTATTAATTTATCAAGTTTTGTTTGTAAACATGTATAACCTATTGTATTATATTTTTAGAATCAAATTTAAAAGATTCTTTTGTTATTTTCAAAAATATTCCGCTAAATATTGTACATAAATTATGCTGCTTACATTTTAGGTGCTGTTGACAAAATGATTCAAATTTGTTCAAAATTTTTACCATATATTGGCGTTCCACACCGGGTCAAATATAACATTTCAACCTGAAATGGTTTTACCATATTATGGTTTAATAACCTGAAGAAGCTTAAATGATCTTGTAACATTGGGGTTTCCCTCTTAATAGAAACTGTCCAAATTTTAGCTTTAGTCATCAATTGCACTTTAACAATATTAATCAACTACCTAATAAGCCATGGGACGGAAACAGCCGTATCCAATAACGTTGTCGATATTTCTTCGTTATCTTTCCTATAAGAAGGGGAGATTCTAATAGGGAGAAGTTGGGGCTTATCTTAGAGAGAAACAGATTTACCACTACATGATCGATACTTGTTTCCCCATTCGACCATACGGGGGAAGTTTTGGGACAAAATAACAATCCCAATGTACAGAGAAATGATAATGTGTAGTAGTGATTAAAACGATCATACAGTTGAAGGTATTTATAGGTTTGGTTGGTTTTGTTGTGTTATTTAGTTATTGAATTTTACATATTTATTGTGGTTTTGCTTCGTCGCATTTTCCTGAATACTATCAAGGAAAATCTTTATTGTCATCTTATGATTGTATTTGCATACAATATAAACTTCCTCATATAATTAAATATACAAGTATATCTTTATATCATATTAAGGAGTGGGAATGACACAATAAGCAACGTCTAAGCTAATTATTATCTCAAATATCCAACTTAAGTGAATTTATTTCTGAATAACTGAATTGCAACTAATTTCAACGAGTTAGACGTTGAATATTTTTTTAATTTCTCGAAATTCGGATAATGTACTTACATCAATCGTAGTGGGATAGTTCGATAATAGCATAACAAACATTATAATATGCAGCACCGAAATAAAAGATACTTCTTTTATTTCTTTTCCCCAAAATGAAACACAAACGTATGGTAAATAATATAACATACTGCATTTAATCACAATGTTAGTTTAAAACGACTCACCGAGTTTTAAAATGTATTTTCTTCTTTACTTACAATCGAGGTAATAATTTCACAGAACCAATACTTTGTTTTAATTATTGCATTGGTAAAATATTATCGAATTTTATCTAGCAGTAAATTATTAGGTTATTTAAAGGACCATAGTTTAAAATTCATAAAATCTACGAATCTTTAAAAACAGTTTGATCGGCAACTATCCTTTTTTCTGTTGGTCTATCCGCAAAACTTAATACATCACTTATAAATATCTATTATTTTATATCTAAGAAAGAAATGATTAACTCTTTAAATATGTAAGTTGGTTGAGTAATGGTTCCTATAATTTTATTCTGAAAAGCACAATTTAAAACTGCAATCTAATTTATGAAGCTAATTCTTTAGTAAGGGTGGTATGGAAGATGAGTAGGTATGATGTATGCATACAAACAATCTAGTACTATTTATATCTAAAAACACAATTTATATCTATTTATTACTATTATAAATTAAAACACAATGAACAAAGGCAGTTTTGTAATAATACTGTTAAAAGATACATTTAACACTTTGTGTTATGATTTAAAAATTGATGAGTATTCCAGATGAATAGAAATAATTTGGTGTTGAAGACATCCCGTATAATATTGCATTAAAATCTTTTACTAAACGAGATAAAAATATTATACTCCAGTTTAAGTACATAATAACGTTAACATGTTAATAATATGGATTTCAATCCATTTTCTATAGCTTAGCAACACATAATAGTTTTGAAACTACGCCATATAAAAATACTATTTATATTTTGTGCTATTTATAACTTCTAAAGTTTCCACTAAAAAAAAAAAATACAAAGATGAAACGCAGCCCTTAAAACGAATATTAATTTGTAATGGAAGTTTTCAAATTTAGCAGTTCTTTTTCAAGATCACATCCAGAGCCAAAATGTTCAATTATTAAAGAGAGAACGGCCGCGTCCAAGAGAGATGGGGGATCCTGAGAGAGAGGTTTTGACATTACAATGGTACTGAGATCGGAATTTCTTAATATACATTCCTCTCGGGAGATAACTGTCTTTCCTAACAATGGGGATTCTCTGAGTCATATCTAGAGATGAGACAACGCACATGTTTAACTCAGCATTTTGGGAGGGAAGGGTGTGAATAAAAGAAACACCTCTTCTGCTGTTATCGGTATTTTAAATACGATTCAATATAATAAACGGTTAAAAGGTACGTCTGGGATTATGTATTTGAACAATATTAGATAAGCCGAACTCACGCCATAATTTCCCTGTGTCCTCTGTGGCGGCCGATTCACCGTTAATGATGTAAACCTACATTTTAAAAGTAGATATATAAATATAATTTTACTTGATATATGCTTAATTAATATGGGCTATAAATGGGCTAAAATGTTTATTTTTTCTACCAAAATACTGGGGCTGGTTGTTATTTTACATTGAATCCCACTATCGTCACTTTTAGAGGCATGCTAGGCTTGGTTTTCTAATGTTATCTGTTAACACATTTAAATGGGTGAAATACAAGTTTTTTTTTTTTTCAAGAGTTTGGCGGCCTCTTTTAACTTTGCATTTGCCCGTCCACATAGACTAACCGCCCGTGCGTGGATCGTTAACACCAAAGCAAGGAGTGAGCCGGTACAGTACAAAGGTGAACTGTACTGATAAATTTTAGTGGCAGTGACCAGGATCCGAACCCACGACATTGCTGCCTTGGGCCCGAAGTCCGCGACGCTACCAACTGAGCCACCGACTCACATTATAGTCCTATTAAAACAATGGTAGGTTTGGTAGCAACTTAGTTGGGGAAGTATTTCCGTGGGTATCTAATTATTAGGGTTTTAATTAATTATTTCCTTATTTTCCTGATTGCTAGACAGGTCATTCTGGAATGAACATACTTGTTAAAATAAGATTTTGCGTACATTTTACACCTGTGCCAAATGTTACAATAGATAAACTAATTTCAATAGTGGTCCAGCCTACAACATCAGTTTTTTTTTAAGTTCTCAGGTTGTAGGCTTTAACCATTTCCACAATCTGTGGCGTTAGCTAAATACGATTACTAATTAAAATTGAACAAATAACGTTTATTTTTAACTTGTATTTAGTATAGTAAAGAGAAACGTTTATTCGTTTTATATGTTTTTTGTGTTAAGTATTTATTAATTCCTAACAATACACTCTTCTCATTGCATAAGGTAAGTTTTTCAAACCCTTAATGATTCTTGTACTAAATGAGAAAATCCGACAAAATAAGCACATGACATTGCTCAAATTTGTTACAATTTTTACAGTGTTGCAGTTTACAAATATCAGTTTCTGAATACAGTTTGTTTTTAGGATATCGGTAGTTGTAGTTTTCTTTTGATATTACAAATTTAACTATATTAAATTAGTGGCTAGCAAAGTGAACATGTTAAATAAATTGGGTCAAAGAAAAATGCATGCTGTTAAAAGGTTTTGAAAGTTAAAAAATGTTTTCCAAACACAAAATATTAACCTCAATACAATTTTATCCTAAAAAACTTATACGAAATCTTAACAACGATAATAAGTATGATATCATCGAAATAAGGTTTGGTTAGAACCTCTAACCTAATTCAAATCATTTGCACGTTTACAATTTACAAGGTGACTCTGTCAGGAATTTCATAAATGTTGATCGCCCCATTCTACTCAAGGTTCCTTTAGCCCATCTACTCGGATGATTTAATCTCCAGACGGTCTTTAGACGTCAAAGGGTCAATGGAGTTACATCAAGATCCACCCTATAGGCGGCTCTTTGGCCTCATAGGTGCGCCCTTTGTAAAGGAAGAATCCTAATGCATTTTGCTCCATTTCCTTTGAAGCCCCATATCCACTCACATCGCAAGATGGAGTTTGTTTGGCTTTGTTTCTCGTTTAATGTTGTTTGTAAAACAAGATGAAACGCCTTCGTGTGTTTGTTTAGTTTCAATTTAATGAACCTTTGTTTACCCCCTACGTTAGATGTTAAATACGGTTGAAGTAGCCTTATAGTTTGTTGTTTGAATAAAAACAAAAGTTGTTTGGTTAGTAAATAATTTTGTTATTGAATTGTCTTAAGTAAATTGAAAAACGAAATGAGTGTACAAATACTGTAACAAAAAATATTCTTATATTGTTTTCATTATTATTTTATTATTTAGGAATTTAAAATTCACAGATAACAGTTAAATAGTATTTTGTGAACTTCATAGATCTGCCATCATAAAGGAGTTAAGATTATTCAATAATTACAGTAAATTAAGCCTTTTTCTAACACGGTTTAGTCCATATGCATTGCAATTGGACTTGATCCAAATGGAATTCTGGTATTTTAGGAGATCTATATTTTAGGATTATAAAAGACACATTGAGACGTTGTTTCATAACCTTGTTATGGTAAAAATGATAAATAAATAGCCTTTTATTTTTATAAAATATACAGCTATTATATTCTACAAAGATTTTTTAATGTAAGTCCTACTTCAGTCTTAAATAATTATATTCTTTTAAAATTAATTTAACTTGCCAAAACAAACAAATTGATTGAAACTCACTATTAAAATTTCAGTGAGTAAAAGATATATGTCTAATATCTTTCTTTGTCAAATTCAATTTTGAAGATATTGATAATAAATTAAAAGCCTGTTGAAATTGTATAAAAAATAGCTGCTGGTCACATCGTATATTCAGGTAATATTTAGGTATACACAAATAATGTATACAGGGTGGCTGAAAAGTAACTTGCACCCCCCCTTAACTTTTCAACCATTTGAGATATTTTAAATTGGTTTGATTTAAAAAATCTCAAATTGTTGAAAAGGTTAGGGGGGGTGCAAGTTACTTTTAAGCTACCCTGTATATGCATACAGTATTATACAATTTCTTTTATCTTAAATATTTAATCCAAATAAAGTTTAAACCGGTTTTAGTGGAGTTCTCATATCGGACTATTACAGAAAGTCTCATTGTAAGTCTATGACTGAAGACCGATTTACTTTTTAGTTTTTAGTCCCCAGAAGTCAAACACTATATTGATTCAAATTTATATGGAAGGCCATTAGTATTATAACTCAAGTAAATCTGATCCGATTTCAATGACATTGCAACCGCGTAAAACTACATTTATTAGAATGAGTTGGCGTATAAGCAATATGCATGACTGGGTTATGCGGACGGGTTTAATAGGGATTTTGGGTTATCCAGTTTTGACCTCCTAATACTGTATATTATTTTACAACTTATTTCTGAACCATTTTTCTAGCTTAAAAAATATATGTCATATTGAAAGTTGTTCAAAGTATAATGATTGAAATACCGACATAAACTGTGAATCTAAAATCCCATGATTCTCTAATAAATACACTGTTGTAGTTTGATTGTTTATGAATATATTTTGATCAAGTGTTTTGTTTATTCAGTACTAAGCTATTAACTTCCAAATAAAAAACATACTTAATACCTTCCCTGTAGCAGTAAATATTATAATGATTAAAAAGTCAAAATCCAACTAGGAAAATAGGAAATCGCTTAGTCTGCAGGTTAGCTGCTGGGAGGAGGGTATTTATTAATTTTATTCTAGTTTTTTTAGTAATACATGAGTTAAATACAGTAAAAATGGCTCTAAATATTTTTGCATACAACCTCGAAGCAAAAATGCGTGAAAAAATACCTAACGGCATTTTAAGCAAAAAAATGACGTGAACAATTAATTTACAATAACAATATGGCTGAATAAAAAATATTTAACCGAACCAGGATATTTTGGCCAGTATTATAGTTTCACAACACAACTTAATAGTTTCAAATAACATTATTGGTCTTCAAATAACAAAACCAGCCCTTATTTAATGGTTATAATGTACTTTAATGTTCTTTATACGTAAAATTTACAAAATAACTTTTGAATCTATTCAAGCAGCTTTTTAAGACCTTAATCACCCACCTTTTTTGAGATTTTAGACCTATCTCAAACATTTCACCAATAACAAAATGCACTCTACCAGAATAATTTTCATAGACGCTTCACTCATTTTTTATGGATGTAATAAATTTATCATCACAGTTTTCCCCCAACAATAAGTATATTATGCAATTTTTAAGTAAACCTACAGAGGTGTATACTGAGGGGAAGTATTTCGTGTCGACCCCGCGTTACAAACTGTTGATTCCCTCAAGTTGAAGTGACTCGAGAGTTAACCTTGTTATATAGTTAGCAACGCCCTGCTCACGCACGCACAAACACACGCACACTTCTCCAACACGTTCGTGCTATGATTTCACACTTTACATTACCATAATGAAGTTTTTCAATATCACTTCAGCGCTAACTGATTATTCATTTGGTGGTATGTGTTACGAATGGAATTTATGTTTAGTTTTCACGGTATTTTTGAATTCCGCTATGTAGATATAAAACACACATTATTCAAACACACAGCAGATTATGCAGTTTAAAGTAACGGGTTAGTATTAATTACTTCTGAATTTCTTTTGTGGTGTTGATAAGTTTTACATCAGTTTTGTAATATTAACATGTTAATTAATATTATTTGGATTGTTTATTGTATACAATTTTTGAACTTAATTGTACAAGTCAAAGTGGTAAGCATCTTTTAGATAAAGAAAGTTTACTGTGACGAATTATTATGACTGAAAAATACAAAAAAGAATAATAATGGACTTTACTAGCTTATGCATACAGTAAATGTTAAATCTTTGCAATAAACGGCAAGCATAGTTGTAAAACAGATAGAAAGATTACTTTTAACGCGACGGTCGTTTAAGTGTTATTTAACCGTTAAAAAATAACTAAGACTCTTTAAATTGAAAATTTAGATTTTTAATTTATATTAAACCTTAAACTAAGACTCAATAGACTCCTTGTAATATTATTTTAAATAAAAACATATTTAATATTTATTCAAAAGTTTTTTAAAGTTCTTCAAGGGTTTACAAACATAATTTTTTTGTTTCTTATGTTGAATTTATTTCTATTCATGCCGTTTAAAAAAATTTCTGGAGTTTTACTTTTACTGCCATAATTTTCTTTATTAATACGATATATGTTATGGTTTTAATCGTCTTTTTGAGTGTCACAACACTTTGTAAATAATAAAATTTAAATAATTTGGAAATAAATATATGTTTTAATTATCTAAACGAATAAAACTACAAATACTTTTAGAGTTTGTTTTTATTATGTATACTGTTGGCTGACACGACTCATATTATATCGATACATCTTTCTTATATTGTTATTTTATAACATTCATAAATGCTTAAACTTCGCGAAAAGATGCGTAACTTATCGGAACGTTTCTCGTTATTAACATTCTTAACAATATTTAAACAAATTTCGATGTTTTCAGGCATTTAAGAACAATTCTTACTAAAAGTATGGTAAATATAAATAGTTTGAGGCTAAAATATTAGTTAGCAAAATAGCTTTACTAGAATTTTTTGTCATTTGAAATTAGAACCATGGGTTAATATTCTTAACATATGTTAAAAGTATAATACCCAATTTAAAAAAATGGTTTGCATAAGTGTATGTAGAATACGAGATCATAATAAGTTTAATGCAATACATATGTCCTTTAATTTCTTCTTGGTAATTGTTGTTGTTTTATGACTTGACTGCTATACAGTGCATATACTTCACCATTGCTCTCTGTATTGTATTCCAACTTAGGTTGGGATTTTGTGTATTGTTAGTTGTTAGCCTAATGTGTTAGTTTATCACCTGAGGATTAGATTCCAGATCCCAAAACGTTGTGTATTTTTCACCACTGTGATGAAAATGCCCGCAATAACCCACATGTTTTTTTTTTTAAACTTATCTATCTATACTTATTTAATACGCAAGCAGGTTTTTTGTGACAATTACTCCTCCGAAACTACTGAAACGATTGACATGTTTTTGGTGTCATTGGAAAGAGCGTAACGTGAAGTTGTGCAGGAAACTTTCTTTTTAGGGAAATAATTAGAGAGTGAGGCCGTGGGACCCTTTAAAGTTTCGTATTTCTCCATAAGATTAACATGGGAAACCAAAATTGTTACGAAACTTCAACTGTCAGAAATTAAAAGTGAGAATAAGAACATATGTTGATTGTAAACAGTCAATAAGTTTGCTAATTTAACATTTTGCTACAAACATTTACTGGCTTGATTGAAATGAAATAATTTACTATTTGACTTTGAGTTGTCGTAAATATTACAATGGAAAAAAAGCGAGAGCCTGGATGATTTAATAGTTATTCGTTTAAAAAAAAAACGCCTGTAATATTTAGCAATTGCTCGAATTCGAGCAACCGGTACACTAGTAATCAATAAAACTAATCCAAACTAGTTAGTCACAAAGTGGGTGTCCACCTAAAAAATATCCTACGAACCTTTGACTCATATACCCACGAGGAACTCTTTGCCAATATTTCAAAAAATATTTCTCAACTTACCTAAAGTGACGGTATCCAAATACGTAATCCTGTTTACAGAGCGACGTGACGTAGCCCCTGAGACGTCGCGACGGTACTGGCGCGGGGATGTTGCGATATACCGGCGTCGGGGCGCTACGGGCTTGCGTCGACCCCCCCCCCCCCTAGGAAGACACGCCCCAGCTGTGGCCTCAACTATTTCTCGACCTTCTTCTTGTTGCTGCGACACTAAACTCCTCCCATGACCTCGCCCAACCTTCCAGCAATGTCTATGCAGATCTACAAAAAAAAATCAATTTTATATATATATGTAGGGTTCAATTGATTAAAATGTACATAACTTATATTGGAGATATTTTATTACACAACCACAGCCTGAAAATGAAATAATAGTTTTCAAACGCGCTTGTTGGATAAAAAATCCAACTTATATTGGCTTTTTGTTCCTTAAAATGTAGTATTACAAAAGAAATTCACAACTCATAAGTGGGTTAAGGGGAGGGTTTTGAAAATAAATCAATCCGCATTATATTCCCTGCTGTTTGTATTGGCGTGTTGACGAGTTTGCAAAAATTGTGTTTAATCGATCTTAATTGATATTACGATAAATAACAAACATATAATATGATACACAGCCAATGTATTAGGTAAGTTTATTATGCAGATAGTTTCACCATTGCACGTATTTATTATTTTACATGTAGTTAAATTTGTCTAAATGTAAAATTGTATAACTAGGTTATGCCAATGGTTGGGAAAACCAGCATATATTATTCATTATGTAATCAATTGATTCTGGTTATGTTGTAGAGATATATTTATATACTGTTTGGTTAAAATTATCAATATTTAGGTTTGATAAGATTATTCACACTAAACGGGTGGTTTATGAGAAAAGTAACTACAACAGTTTTAGTTTGAGCTGCCATTTACGTTGGGGAACAGAATACACATAATAATGGCTTAGATGTATATTAAGTGTTTTAATACAAAAATTTTGACCCACAGAATTGAACATAGATGGGAACATGTTTCGTGTAGTTTAAAGGATTAAAAAGATAACAATTTTGTCAACTGTCTCAAATATAACATTTGCTTGTTTATGGTTAAATCAGTATTCGCTCTAAGGAAACACGTAACCCATAGACTACTAATTGCTTAAATTCGTGCAAAGCATTTGTTACACCTTGGTTTCATTTTTCGAACTAGATATCTACGGATTTGCTTACATTGCATATATTATACGTGTATCGTATATTTTACATAAACAGTGGAAACTCTCTAGTTATAACTATGCATTAAGCGGGAAAAAGGTTCCCATATAATTAGTTAGCTATAATATGTTCGTTTATGTTTAACACATACTGCATAGCATATACAAATATCGATTTCAGAATCAACCTCAAAGGTCTTGACCTACGTCCAGTTCAAGACTTATGCTAGCATATGTAAAATATGGAAACATTAACCGATGTAAAAGTAACCAAATAATGCCTTAAACAGCGCATTGTAGTGGCTTCTTATAAAATAAAGGAATATATTGAGTAAAAAAAAATAGAACCTTGACTTATCCATGCTTATGGTTTCAAATATGTTATGAAGGCTTTCTGATCAAATTGACTATTATAAATGCTTTTAAGTGTTACTGAATTTACATCTGTTCATATCGCTATTTAAACTATCCATTGATAGCTTGAAAAATGTTCAAGCTCATCGGCCTCATTTTATTTTTTATTCATATGTCTTACCCGACATAATTATGATGACTAAAAGTTGCAAGATAAAAAATATAATTAAAATGTAACTTAAATTTATTAATGGGTAAATATTTACAGAAAAAAACTAAAATCACCACATGAACCTCGACATTCACAATTTAGCATGATATTAAACAAAATTTCAAAAGGAGTCAAACTCATGGCTAAGTGAAATTCAATTGATAAGCCAAAATAACGAGAATTGTCAGAGTAATATCACAGAAGGGAACAACCTAAGGCTTTCCTTTCTGCTCAAATTGACTATAATGCTAATAAGTGTTACTGAATTTTAACTTATACAAAATGTCATTCGCGATTTAAACTATCCCTTGATAGCTTAAAAAAAGTTCAGGCTCATCAGCCTCGATTTTTTTTATTCATATGTCTTACCCACAATAATTATGAAGACTAAAAGTTGCAAGATCAAAAATATAATTAAAATTTAACTGTAATGAGTGAACCTTTACAGAAAAAAAACTAAAATCACCACATGAACCTCGACATTCACAATTTAGCATGATAAGCTATAAAAAAAAAAATTGCAAAATGAGCCTAACTCATGTCTAAGTGAAATTCAATTGATGAGCCAAAATAACGAGAATTGCCAGAGTATTATCACAGAAGGGGACACCCTACGGCTTATCACATCTGTACTGCTTCATCGCCCTCGCAGTCCCTGTATGTTAGGGTCCCTATCGTCCCAGAAGTGACTTTGTCACATAATATGAGGTACTGTGGAGCATTGAACAACCTAAATTTGGTACACACAATGTACACACAGATTGCATTAAAAAAGGTCAGCCATATAAAATGTAATCTTAAAAATAGTTATCCCTTTAATGTGTACCTGTTTCTTTGTTTTTGTTTTATTTTTTATGTAAAATAAATGTATAATGCATAAACCCAGACTGGTACAGCGTGGCATTTACATTAACTAAAACATGAACGTGATGACTAAATGCAGTATATAATCGTTGCTTTAAATAACTAGAATCAATACTATATTCATAATTTCATAAAAAACTTAATTATAGAATTAAAAAACACCAAAAAAGTTTGGTAGAATTTGGTTTAGAAATGCATTTTTATTTGTGAGACATATTGCTGCCATTGTTTATAGATCATCCAAGAGCAGAAATGTTTTTACTATGTATTTTGCTTACATAAAATCTAGAATTTCAGTTACGGTTTAAAAAAGACGTGTTAAACATAATAAAACAAATCGATTCTAGGTAAATAATCGTATAATGAGTTTCAACATTGTAATTTTAATAATAGTTTACAACTATTCATATTCAACAATTGTTTAACATTGTTTGATATTTCAAAAACAAAAAAATGTTTGGTAATACCACAGACAAGATAATACTTGTTCCTTTGCATGTGCTAAAAAGTGCCATTGGGTAAATAAAAACTACTATACTGTATAAAAAGTAACCGGGTGTATTATTTTAATATGAATTGTATTAAATAAAATAAATATCCAACCAACTTCACACTAATAAAACACTTTCTAAATAATCCTACACTTAAGTATGTAGATTGGGTGAAGTAGGCAGCCATCCAGACCACTAATACCGTTTGAGAAAAGGAGACAGAGGACAAGTGAAACCTAATTTCCCCCGAGAAAACCACCTGACACTTCAGTGTACCTCAGAAATTGTATTTTTTATGGTTCAAAATAAATTCCCCATCGAAACATTCAATTGCAATCGAAGAAAAAAATCTGAAAGCTTGATTAATTGGAATGTAATATTGATTTTCTCACATTTCAAATTCAACAATAAATTTCTACCTGGTTAAGCATGTTTTTATTCTTAGATCAACAAAAAATATTAAGCCAGATGAAAAAAATGCAATTAGCTTATAATGATAAAACGCCGAAATATTACAGTATTTAAGTGGAGAATCAAAGTTGAAAATAATGAAATGACAGCTCATATCGGTGGTTTCATCATTAAAAACCATAGTTATTAAAAGCCCAACGACCGAGGACTGATGAGTTAAAGAGGTCCGGGATATTCCGAAGATTTAATCGGCAAACTTATGATTATTAGGGGAGATTTTATTCAATTAATTACCCAGATGAAGTTAAAATGTACATTATAAGTACAAATTAGGCCTATAATAATATTATATTATGTAAGCTGCAGTAGAACTTAATAACACATTTATTAGTCACGTGCGCTAAGAGTACATGAAATTTCTTAAAGAATTATTGCAGACATTTGCCACCATGATTGGTAAAAACTGTGAGAAAATGCATTGATATTGAAAATGTAAATGTCTGTAATAATTTTATGTGTAGTAAACCTAACCACAACCAAAATTAATTTAAAATAAATAAATAATAGATATTTAAACAGTTCCAAGTTAATATTCATATCAGTCCTCAGAACTATAATTTAAACTTTAAAGTATCATATTTAAGTGACAATACACACTACATAAGGGTGATTTTCTTGCAATATAAATTTAAGAAACATTAACCCACACGACCTGGACCTAACGTTTATCTATTTGATATCGGGTACCAAAATATGCTGTATCTGCGTAGTACTGTAAAAATAACAAAGAAAGATAAAACTATGAAGGAGATAAATACACAAAAATTGAATTATCTTACGTTATATTATTTCCAGTGGGTTTTAACTGAAGCTGCATAAGTCCACAATTCACTTAGTTTGCTATGGTGATTTTATTTTATCAAATTAGGGTGACCAATTTTACGTTTAGTCTGCTATAGCGTATAGATTTTCCCATTCATATTCTAGTGAAATGACCACTGAAGCGCGTCGTCCATTTCAATTACTTCCATCAAGTTTGACAGGCGATCCTTCAATTAATTTGTGGCCAAGTCCGGCCACCGGCAAAGCTTGCTCTCATAATACACGTCCCACAAACTACACAGAATAACATTCCTCTTATTTTACTTACCTTATTTCATAAAATTAAATTTCAAGGCTCGCTTTATGTATCGATTGCTTTCCTTAATCGTTTTGCGTGGGTAGAAGATATATTTTGAAATATGCCCACGTAATAGTTATTAAATATCCATACTAGCATTTAAGAATGTATTTGTATTGTTCAAATACTAAAACAATTATAAATTTAAAATTATAATTTGGAATTAAAGTAAAAACATGAAATTACATTAATAAATAATGCAGTACTTTTGTACAGCTTATTTCTTATTTTTTGTAGGCCATTAAAATGATTAATTTGGAAAATTTGAAACAACTGTACTGACTGTAAGTACTCCATATGTAGTTTGTTTCCTGCATACACTAATACATCAATACATCTACTATTAAAGTTCAATATTTGACCAAAAGAGTATAATAAGAACCTGAATTTTAATAGTCAGTGAAATGGTGTGATGATTATTTTGCTCAAGATAATATTGACGTGGCAGGAGATTCAGTATTTTTTAACTTGGTGATCATTTTCCGTGGTAAAAAAATACAAAAAACAAGTTTTTACGTGATTGCACCTTCTAGCGAAATAGTACATTTTTAAAAATTAGTATAATCGGTACACATTAACATGTTGGAGGAAAAAAAAAACAATAAGCCATCATATCTTTTTTTCATCAAGATTGTTCTGCCTCTTTTACTAAAGTTTTACTCGGTCTTAATGGACTGCTATCATTATTGTTGTTGTTATACTGGTTTTGTTTTTCGAATCCCTTGTTTTGTTTAACTGTTCAGATAGTTTGTTATTTATAGTTGTTATTTATCTTTTATGTCTTGTTATTGAAGTCTTGTTTTCCAGTTTTTCACAACTTTTGTGCTGGCCTGTGATAATCGTAAAGACACTATGTTTTCCCTCTGCTTCTTCTTTCTGTAAGACCATTGTATTATTCTTGTAAAAAATGGTGCAACCGTTTATAAATAAATAAATATCAGTAAAACTGTTTTATGTGCAAAATGGTCAAAATCTTACAAGAATATTATAAGGACTCAAACCAATTTGGAATATTTTCACCATCCCATCATTGTTTATTTATTTGCAAGCTCGTAGATGGCAAAGAACGTTTTGTGGCTATAAGGCGGATTCTTTCCGTGTGCGAACGGTTATGTTGTTACAGCGTATGTTTCAGTACGCTCTCTCTAACATGAACACCATATCAACCCCCGTGCAGAGTAGGGGTTGGGGCGATGAAGCAGGACAGATGTGATAAGCCTGGGGTCACAACCCCCTCAGACATCACCCTGATAATGTGTCACGCCCGTGTACAAGATTAAACAATGACGGGGAGTCGATGCAAGGAGGCAGTGGATGATTAGACTTGTTAAGCTGTTTAAGTGATAATGTAAGTAATCGAGTAATGTAGTTAAATGGATTTTATGTATTCGTTAATCAATAGTATGATTGATAGGATTAGGGAAAATACAGAATAAAATTGAATTCACCACCCTTAACACTTTTTTTATATAAATCCGTTTATTTTTATAAAAATATAATATTGCCAGTGATTGAAAAATACTTTTTTATGTTTTAATCTGTATTTCTTAAAATATGAAAAATAGTAAGGTCTTATGAACACACATTGTTAAAATTCTGAAATTTAGGTCAATTGTACTCATCATACTGACTAGGCTGATTTTATCCCGTCACATTTAAACCTATATTTTAGATCAACTACAATAATTCTCACTATTTTTGCAAACATTTTGAAATCCTTTTTATGAAGATTCGTTTACTTGGAAATATCACATTTAATCATTAAAGATTTTTAACACAAAGTGTAGTAAACATTTTTTTCAAACACCTACACTTCAATATCTTCAAATATGCCTACAAACTATTTTACCTCTAAGGCTATGCGTCAACAGTGACTCGTTATCCATGTGACTGCACAAGTTTTAGTGTTGTTATGAGATAAATATAAGTAAGATAAATTTAATCGTTAGTTAAACTTTAAATGCATGTCTATTATATATTAAAATAAATTTTACGTATTGTTTTCCTCGCACCAATTTTTCATTCACATACAAAAATGTTCAACTACTTTTCTTGTAAATAGTTTTGGTTGCAGACTCATACTAAATTTAACAGATGTTTAGATTCAACAATTTTGAGAAGTGTTTTACAAGGAACTATCCCAACCACTAATGTCGTTTTCAAGAGAAAAGGAAGCCAGCGGACAAGTGAAACGTAATTTCCCCAGAGAGGAGCACCTGACACTTCGGTTTACCAAAACAATTGTCTTCTTTAGAGAGTGCACCAACAGGATCAATAATGTAACTGAGACGATTGGAAAGAGTTTCTTGCAAAGGCATTTACTGGAAATTCCCCATATTAAGCTTGTGTTTTATATTTATTGTTAATTTTTTTCTGTTTGTAATTTTGAGCGTCTTAAGAGGGGTAAGGTATCTCAAAGTATTCATGGTCTTTTTAGTTACAACTCTTACAATACAACTCTTTTCCTAGTAATAGACCCTTAGGTGAGGGGTGATTCATAAATCCATAGTTAGTAGATAGATGAATATGTGCACTGGCTTAGAACAGATATACAGGGTGATTGATATAAGTGTGCCAGCCGTTTTAAGAGATATAAAAAAAGTTAAATGGCAACTGCCTTGGATTTTTTATTTCAAAAATTGTAGTCAAAGTCGAAAAAATATTTTAGCTACCATTTTTCCAATATGGCCGCCAACTTTGATTTTTCTTACAGAACGCCCTGTATTTTATGATGTATTCCGGTAGAAAATGCAATTTAAAGACAATTTTATTCTTGTGATTTTTTTTCATAAACCTAACTGTTTCAAAGTTAATAATGGTTAAAGTTGTGAAATTTCGAATGGTTTTCCAATAAAACAGCTGGCATGCTTGCTTAGGCCTTTGTCGAAACTCTTTCTCATGCCGAAATTTCAAAACTTTTACCATTATTATCTTTGAAACGGTTAGGTTAATGAAAAAAATCACAAGAAATAAATTGTCTTAAAATTACATTTTCTACCGGAATATATCATAAAATACAGGTTGTTCCGTAAGAAAAATCAAAGTTAAAGCAACCTTACATAATTGTAAAAAATTGTTGCAACAATACCATTTTTATGTCAAATATATATACTTTTTTTAGAACACAGCCACGTTTATCTGTAAATTTTAACACGAAATAGTAGGTATTTCTATACAACCAACTATTAATTGTACTACACTCACTATACTATTTACTCAAAAAGCATAAATTCGCATAATTCTAATATTTCAAAGTTAGATAGTATTTAAAAATAACGCCTGAATGTCATTATTTGGTTTTCATGGATATAAAACGATATAAGAAGATGTGCGCAATGTGGCAAACTTCCATTTTCCATGCGATTGCAGTTTATTTATTTTTAATATTTACACAATAAACTGGGAGCAAATGAGAAGTGTAAAATGAAATATCCATTTAAAATGAAATACACTTTTAGCAATATTGTGTTTTGGCAATGATATTAATACATTTAAGCTTAAACTTATTAATGACAAACAATTTTCCACAAAACTAATTTTATTTATTTTTGAACTTATTAATTTTGAAAATGGCATTCCGATGAAGGAAATATTATTACAGAAACTATGTATATTTTGGAATTGGTATACGATAAGCTATCACATGTAAAGCTGAAATAAATGTATTTTTGTCTAAAGAAAAAACAAATATTGTGTAAAAACGTGCCAACATGACACGTTAGGGACAGCTAGAAAGGGAAGTGTAGCACCCTTCAGGCATTAATTAAATTTTACAACTCTTGACAGAAAGACTGCTCCGCCACTGCAGTCCTTTTGGGATTCCAAAAACTCCATTTCCTCTCTCCGGACCTTTAAATGTTCGTTATGTATGTGATTTCCTACTCTATGTAGTATAGTATGCATTTCCTATTCTTTCGTACAATTTTTAAAAAGACTGATATTTCAGATAATGAATTAAACAAAAAATACAAGCTTTATCTATTTTGCTTTAAAAATAAAAGCAACTTATAAATAAACTACCATCCATAGTGTCATTACCATCATACCATAGTATCATTCACATAAAAAGTCCAGAATTTTAGTTTAGAATTTTAGTCAAAAGATAATATAGTAACGAAAGATCTGTCTGAAATGTTCAAACATCATCGCTGGGCTCCTATTTAGAAAACTACCTCTTTGTGGGTTATTTGGAGAGGGCTACCTTTCTACACAGAAATCTTGATAGACTGGTCAGCCTTTCCTAAAAGAATTTTCAATGTGGCCCTTGAGTAGAAAAAGTGGAGACCTCTGCAAGCCTAAACAATGGTGAGCTTAAACATTTATTACTTTCATAATAAATTAAATTGTTGTATTTTTTAAGTTTTGTTTTAAGTAGAATACATATTTGTTTTGGTCAAGATGGAATCTTAGAATATTTTCATTTCTGTTCATTGCATTAATTAGTTTGAGAAATAATGTAAACTATGTAATCTCTCATTCAATATTCGGTATTTTTCCCTAAATAACTTAAGTTGCAAATAAGGTAAATAGGTACCCTGTATATAAATGTCAGTGTACATTCATTGCCACTAAGCTGCACAGCTGGTCTGGTTTTCTCCTCAGGGTGAATGTTGGTAAATTTAGGCGACGCGGTCAACAACCGCATTGGAATTTACTCTGTTCCAATATCCGATAAACATCGGTGTTACACAACAAACATCGATAGCCAATTGAGAAATATTTTAAATGTATGTAATTTGATGGTCAAAAAAGTTTGTTACTTAAAAATATATTGATGTATTTGATATTACTAATAGCGTGCTCTATTAAAATATGTACAATTTTTAAATGATCTTTCGAAAAAGGATAGTTGGATAGCCGCTAAACATAGAATCACTTTGCCAATATAAGTTTCTTAAATAATTGTTTTACATTGTCAACCAGTAACAAAGAGTCCTTGGAGCTTAGCCCTGCCAACTCATAAAATAATGACAAAATCACAAGAAAAAATTTCTAAACCACCCCTAGACGTTTCAATTAAAATTCACTTTGTATAAAAAAAAAATTGAGATGGTAAATAACTCTTCAGTGACTTCAAAAATCAACATGGTTTCTAATGGCTGGCAAATCCAAGATGGACATCAGCTTCCAATGGCTTCCTTGAAAAACAATATTATAAAACCACATTACAAATTTCTGTTCTCATAGTTTCCTTGTTATTTAAATTCCAATGACTTCGGTAACTGAACAAATATTTTGCAATGATAAGTAACTCTACAGCAGCTGTTAGCAATTAATCTAAAATGGCCCCAAGCCTCCAAGGACTCTTAAGAGTGATTTCCGACAAGGTGAATGCATTAACATACATACAAAATCTGCCTCTTAGTAATACTCGTACAAATTGGCTCTCTGTTTCAAAGCAGTTGCTACGACAACAAAATTGAAGTTTTTTACACAATCAATAGAATTCAATAGAAAGATAAGATTTTACCCCAAAAAATAAATTTTTTTGCGAAACATTCAGTTTAGTTTTACAATTCTATTGGATGTTCTATATAATCGTATATTTGCTAGTAGAAGGTAAAAGCTTTTGAAAAATCCGAACCGAAAATTTTTATGTGGGTAACTTAATTATTGTTCCCATGGAATAGTATAAACATAGTATAAAATAAAATATTAGTGTGTTGATTATAGTTTTAGAATGCTGTATAAATTGTTTCAGGCGAATATTTCAAAACATAACCTCTCTAGGATCAAAATAAATCATGAGTTTATGGAATCATTGGGAATCTACGGCCAAAGTTGAAGCAGGATTTTCATTGGTTTAAACCATCACAAAGCACTTAAATTTCATGCAAGTAAACAAATTATTTATTTGTGTTTAACTATATTCTCAAAGAAATACACATAAAACTTTAATTTATTTGGCAATTTATTCTGAGTTTTACATGTAAATTTCTATCGAATTTTACCTAGAAATTTGGCTTTTACCAACTATATATACTACAAATAATAAATATAATCCCATTATGTAATATTCATTTTGTATATTGATATTTTATTGCGTTTATTGTAAATTTAAACAACTTTTAGTATCTTATCAATACGGTTGTTTCAGTGTTCCTCCAAGTTGTAGATTCCAATGTCTCCATGTGTACTCATGATTCTATATATTTTATTTAAAAAACGGTCCAAACTTGATTTTGCATATTTACAATGTTAATAGACAGAAAACCCCCAGAAAAATAAAATAGCTATTTCTATGCTTAGGAATGAAAGGGTTTCAATAGCCTATCATCATAATATACAGGGTGATTCAAAATGAATGACCCAGTTTTAACGCTTTATAGCTTTTATACTATTAAACTTACCGCTATAAAATACACATCAAACGAAAAAGCAACTCAAAGAGTTTATGCCTTCCAAAGACACATCATTTTACAAAATCGATCCAGCAGAACTTTAGATTTAATTGTACAAAGTTAAAAAGTAATCTCCAATTTTTTTATCACTAAAAATTTGGAGGTTACTGGACGTTTTGGCAAATAACTTTTAAATGGTGGGGAAATCGACTAAAGTGGAAGGTAATATTCCGAAAGAGAATAAAATTTCCTACAATCTGCTATTATGCATTTTTTTGAAATTACTCAAGAAAGGTACCAAAAATTGCCTCAAAATGAAAAAAACAAAAAGAAATTGAAAATCCCCGTCATCAATGTAGACAATAAACATAGCAAACATTAAATTTCACACTTTTTTATTTTAAGCCAAATTTAGGCTACATTTATTGAGTATTTTCAAAAAATGCATAATAGTGGATTGTAGGAAATTTTATTCTCTTTCGGAATATTACCTTCCACTTTAGTCGATTTCCTCGCCATTTAAAAGTTATTTGCAAAAATGTCAAGTAACCTCCAAATTTCTAGTGGTAAGAAAAGTTGGAGATTACTTTTTAACCTTGTACAATTAAATCTACAGTTCTGCTGGATCGATTTTGTAAAACGATGTGTCTTTGGAAGGCGTAAACTCTTTGAGTTGCTTTTTCGTTTGATGTGCATTTTATAGCGGTAAGTTTAATAGTATAAAAGTTATAAAGCGTTAAAACTGGGTCGTTCATTTTGAATCACCCTGTACTATACATACATATTAATCAAACATAAATGTTCAATGACTTTAAAATCTAGGTGCATAAAAATTGTATCCCGTTTAATAAATATGCCAACGTCATTCAAATTCTAATTTCGATTGTTACAATACTGAACAGCAATGCCAGCACCGCTATGTTGCGAGTGCAACACCAAATTCACTGACACTTGGCAATTACGAGTGCTGGTGGGACAACGTGTTTGACCGGGGTTTGGTGAATTTGTGGTTTCGGGGCCGCCAGCCACAATGGAATTTGCCAAATTATTGGGTCATTCGAACATTACATGTCGATAATTGCTTTAGTTGCCTCCGATTATTTGGTGCTCCAAAGCTAACTTACGTCTTGTATTCGGTAAACTAATAGTTATTCATAACTTTTTGTAGGGGTTATCACAGCAAATTATTTAACTAATAATATGGTTGAATTGATCGTAGATAACTGTCCAATCAATAAACTTGATATTGTAGTACACGTCAATTGGTTTGGTGAATACAATCATCTAACTATATATTCAATGAATTAATTAATTATGGTCGACGTTAGGTTCTAGTAACAAGACCAGGGTTTGGACCGTTCCCTTTTAAAGCGTAAAAAATGCCACTGGCGTAGAAACACACAAGCAAAAAAATAAAAATAAAAATTTGTAAATTACTTTTTTTGTAGTTCTGAAGCTGTCTTATACAGCATAGGGGAACGCTATATCATTCGTGTTTAATTTTAAACACCATCGCACAGAGTTTAACATGCAGTTGTCAGTAATCAAAATGGTAGAAGCCAAAACAGTTTTTATCGAATTCTATGTAATCTTAGAACTGTATCGCTTTGTTATAGCAAAAGTTTATATATCACTCAGGATGTTCTAAGCCATAAATGCAAATGCAGGACTCTGAAAATAAATATAAAATGACATTGTGTTCTTATAAGATTGATTTAAATAATTACATATTGCTCTTAGTAAAGGGAAGTAAAAAACTGTAACCGCAAAAAATAGTTAATATTTTCATCACTCTAATAATGGTTCTACGGTATAAACTCATATATTGTCTCAATTTAAAATCGTAGGTAAAAAATAATAAAGCTTGATAAGGGTCAATGATAAAATTAAAATACCCTCTGATAACTATGCTAAATTTTGTGGACGCCTCTGTGAAGACCACCCAGTTAAATTTACTTTTGACAGTTTGATTTCAAAACTAATGATTTATGGGTGTTCACCCCTAACCACATTTCTACGTGTACTAGTTTACATGCCCCAGTACAACGACAGGGTTGCCCCAAACACCGACACTAATGAAACAACCTGCCACTGGGGTAATCTTTAGTGTAGTCACGGGTACCATCCCTTGTACAGGGATGCTAACTACTTTGATGTTTATTTGGCTACTTAAATGAAACGAATAGTTCACCAAAACTAAATGTTCACGGAATTTTATTTATTTTTGTTAAAGATTTCGTCAAAAATTATTTTTCATTTTTCTTTTACCGAAATTCGCATATACGGAATAAGCTATTACCGTAGGTCTCATGGAAAGACCTGGCCACAAAACCAACTTAAATTTTCATTTTGATGTCTTTAGAGACCAAAATACCATCAATTCAAATTAATATATGTGATATGTCCGTTAGTACGACTCGTTAGCATAACTCAAGTAAAAAATTTTCCGATTACGTAAGAAACTTTTAAACCTACGTTTATTCAAACGAGTTTGTGAACCAGCATGACAAGACTAAGGGAACGGAGGTTTTTTGTAAGTTTTGTGGAGTAACAATTAATTCCCTCATTATTTGTTCTCAAAACATATAATTTCCGAAGTTCTTTCCAAACCATTTTTTGGAGCTAATACCTCAATCAATAGTATCCTGAAGTATTTTCCTATTGTGAATGGTTACGGAAAAAATTCTGAAATTATAAGATTGAAATTTCCATGTTATTCTTATTGGGAATAAGGCTAAGTTGATTTTCAACTTGTTCTGTTTGCTTGTTTAGTACTGGTTGAATTGGATTCATTATACTTAACAAACCATTATTGAATAATTTTAAAAACAGACTAAAATTATTCCATTGGATGCATTTTTCTTGCCTATTTCTATTATCATGTTCATATTATTTATTCCGCATTGCTCCACATTGTAAGACAGATAAATGTATTGAATTAAATATCGCTCTAAATTAATCAATACTTCGATAAATACTATTATACTTGCAACGTCGATTTAACTGATGTCCATTTAATCCCAGTATTCTACAAAACACCAAACCGTCCACATTGCCTCTAATTCCACTCATTCGCTCGTGGGACTGAAAACCTGTGGTATTATTGTAGGATTACACATTATACATGCTACCAATAGCACTGTTTAGCCACACTTTAAAACAACCAGTGTACCGATAACGCATGAGCTTTAATATTTTTGTTCGTGATTTAAGCTTTATGTAATCGAAAAAAAAACAATTCACATTGCATATTATAGAGGGGGTCTTTGTGTACGTGATTTATTCAAAATATACTTCAATAATTGACGTACTGGATCATTGTTTTATCATTTCGAATACCTCGATTGTTTTTAACAAAAATATATCAACCTTATACGGAATTTCACAAGCAAATTCTAAAATGTAGGCTAATATATCTGTTGAACTATAATTATGAGTCTCTACTTGAATGACGTATACTCTATGGCACTACTACTACACTACTCTATGGTATACTATTGGTATGGCGTCTACTCTAATTCAAATGCAGTTGCAAATGTCAACTTTTTTTGTTAACTAAACCATATATTTCACTAAAAGCCGCAACGATAACTCTGCATAAAAACTATTAATTAATATGATGTAAAATAACAAACTAATATTGCTACGATACAAATAATCTGTACTACGTTTCAGTTGTATAAATTTTTTTGTAAATACTACTACAAAAATTAACTATATAATTGCTATTTCTACATTTTTTAACTAAATGTCATTAAAATTTTCACATTTACCTTTTCACATATAGACCCAGTAAAGTTATTTACATGATTGAAATAATTACATATCTGGGTTGATAAACCTATTAACTTTTTAATGCTATTGACCATCACAGAATCAAATTGTTTAGTTAAACCAGCTGTTAAGATTCTTTAATTTCATTTAAATATGAGTACTCATAAGGTTAACATGGGAAACTCCAGAGCCACTAGGGCGGAGCCCTTTTGACGGATCTGCACCAAACTTCACACAAACCATCCTTGAATAATGCTTAAAATGCCTGAAAGTTTCGTTACAATCTGTCGATCGGTTTCGGAGGCCATAAAGGACAAACAAACAAACATACATTGGATTTTATGTATATAGATTATTTGTAAACACTACTACAAAAATTATTTGGTTACCAACATTATGTAGTTTTACTGTTTTTAAACCAGCAACATTGAGATGTTCTCAAATCATTAAATGATATGTTTAGATTTTCCTTACAAGGTTTGAGTTACGGATTCATTAGGTATCGGATGTATCGTTAAGATATCAAAGTTTTCCGGAAAACAAACATTATTCTTAGTTGATCCTTAGAACCGTTGCAACAGAATGAGAAGGGAATGCTTCATATAAGAGTTGTTTATGTTTTGATATCAAGACTTCTACGATGAAGACGGTAAGTGATAGTTAGTGCATTTTAATTGATTCGGGAAAAATGTATGGGGTTTAACTTCAAATGAGGTGCAAATATTTTTTTGCCTGAATAATTAAAACATGCATTCAACCAATATAGCTATAACTTAGGTGTATAAGTAAATTTTTTTCTAGACTTAAGTTATTAATAGATTTGCATTATGAGATTATGTTTATTATTTCTTTGTCAATATTATCATTTTATCTATTGTCAATGGAGACCGTCATTTTCAAACAGTGTTAATTCATAGGCCTATATGTTTACACAGTGCTATTGTTGTCTGTAACAAACAACATACTTATAGATATTATTTATTTAAACTTTGCTGTATTTATAGCAAAAGATTTGAGTGGTTATATAGATTGGGCATCACGTATTAAACAACATACTTTTGTAACTTAAAAAATGTGTAACCCTACCTCTTTAGCTGTTAAACAAATCCCTAGTATTTTGCCCTCAAAAATATGTACCCTCGTTTCGTCTTACCTGGTAAATATATCCACAGCTCGATCTATGACGTAATCTTTCCTAGAGGCCTTTGTCCTATGGTCAATAATCTTAAGGCACATCACAAATTTACCACATGGCTAAACCATGTAGACGTCGTGGTATCTATCTTCTTTTTCCATTGCTACAACGTAAAATTATATTTTTAAACATCAGTATCTCCCAAATTTTTTGAAATAAGTGGCCAGACTTCCAACCAGTTCAACAACACTGTTTGTTTGATCAAACTACAGACTCTAATTTTGAGTGGTGCAGGGACATTAAACACCGAGATTCAACTCCTTCGTTTATTCGAGCTTCTAGTGGAGTAATGTTTGATTTAGAGAGTATTAAGCTAATACTCTCCAACATCTAGGAGGTAGCATTGCCTTACGGTGGTTGGACCAATCCCGAACGAAATTAATTGTAGATAGATATGCCATTTGTAATTTTTCTCTTTAATCATGCCAGCCAACAAACAGTCGACGTTGGGTAGTAACAATACACGGGTTGTAGTGGTAAGTACGAATTCTAAAGACTCAAACACAAATAAAACAAAACTTTAGCGATGCTAATCTTCTAGTGGCTGCTCTTGTGCATTCTTCTCCCTGTGTGTCGCTCCCAGGCCAGTGCCACCCTGGCAGGGTACATCCCAGTGTTCCGGGTAGGAGAGAGCCTCAAGGTTCCCGTGGTCACCGCTCCAGGAGCCAATGGTCAGGATGCAATCTCCCAGGCGTTGGTTGACCTAGAGCACGCCCTCCCGTCCAACATGGCCTTCCATGTGATCACACCCCAGGCTCAAGGAAGCAGGAAACCTACCAAGGTAAAGCTTAACTTGTTATATTCATATTTTATTCTTTAGTATTTTGTGTGTAAAAACTAATGATATCAAGTTTATAAGTCAGTGGCTCAGTCAGAAGCATGACAATCAGTGAAAACTGTGGGTGATATTGTGGGATCACCCCGGTGCTGCTTCATTTAGAAGTAAAATTGATAAATGTAATGTACCGACTCACTTGTTTTTTCTACTTTTGTATTGCACTAACGTGGGATCCATGTAGGCGGACGAACTCTATGTAAAATGTGACTACCAACCTCTAAAAAAGGCTCGTTGAAAAGAAGTCATAATATCATCAATTTGTTGAAATGTTATGACAATATTTAATGGTCATTGACATCACAAGTTAAAGCTACATCATTTTTACAAATTGTTTAAAATAGTTTATTAAGGTGGTTAATAAGAGGTATATATTATTTCTAAGCATATGTCTTTAGTAGGCGATGTACTGAAATACACATTACCTTGGTTAATAATCCGTAATATTGGATTTATTTATTCGGTAGTAGAACCTACATAAGTTTATAGAACTTGGTACACTTGGTTTGTTGTTTTTCGTTATTATTTACCAGCTACACCATCATGCATTTTAATCTGTTTCCCCACCCTTGTTCGCTATATTAAACGCATATATCCTGAAAAAAAAACTCTTAAACAATTTTTCATACACATGTTGCATACTTCTATCATACAATACCTGCTCAACCAATACCTTAAGTCTAATATTTTGAATAATTTTTTTACTAATACAAATAGGTACTAAACTTTTAACTTCTTATAAAATCTTTTAAGTGATAACATTCCGATTCTTCATATCGTTTCAGGCTGAGGTGACTGCGTGTCTAATACTTCTAGATATGCTGAAACCTCCCCCTCCTCCCGTAGACCACACTGAGAAGCCATCCACCACAACTGATCTGTCAGAGTTTGAAGCCACCTCCACACCATTTCCCCCACCTCCACGACCACTTCCACCTCCACCTCCTCCTCCACGACCTCCACAGTCTATCTACAACCTCCCCCAGACCTTTGGGTCCCAGGAGGGTGTTCGCCCCGTACCACACAGACCACATGTCGCAGAAACTACTGCAAAACCAGAGGCACACACTGGAAAACCTCCCAAGCGGAAAAAGAAGCCTGGCCATAAAGATGTGGAGACGACAGATCAAATTCCAACGAGTGAGAGACAGCTACTCACCACTTACCAGTAAGTTGTGTTATGCTTATTTCGTTATTGTGCTCTACATGAAATTAACCATTTTGCGTTGATATGATGTAGCTTTTAGATTTCAAATGTATTACTACTGTATACAGGGTGATCAACTCAAGAAGGTCGCCATTGGGATATTCCGATATCCCAATGGCGACCTTCTTGAGTTGATCACCCTGTATACAGTAGCAATACTGTACATTTGAAATTTAAAAGCTGCAGAATATCCCCCCCACAACCGTAACAACAGTAACAGTAACAGTGACAGTAACAGTACAACAGTAAGAATTAAAGATAAGTTTAAATGGGGAAAATTCCTTAATTGTTTTTGACAGTTTAGAATAATTTAGTTTTTCTAAATCCATCCATCATTTTCCAATATGGCGGCAAACTTTGAAATTTCTTATGGAATACCCAAACAAGTAATATTTCGCCTTTTGGTCTTTCACTTTTCAAGTTGGCTGCCATTTTGGAAAAATGGTGGTCATTTTTTTAATAATAATCTTTTTGGAATGTAGATGCAATTTTAAGACTTACTTACTCCTTGCATTTTCTCTCTAAACTTACTCATTTAGGAGCTACATGATGCAAAAGGTACACCGGAAGTAATTTTTTCTAAGACTTTAACTCCTAACCGAGTAGCTTTAGAGAACAAATATCAAGATTAAAACACTTTTTTAAATCCTATGTTCTAAAATATTATTAAATATAGGATGTTAAACAAAGAGGGTATATTGGAAAATTGTGGCTGAGTAAAACAAACTAAATTTACATTTTAAACTACCACAAAAAACTAAAGAGTGTTCCCCATTTAAACTTTTCTCAAATTCTTACCGTTTGTGATATCCCAATGGTGATCCTTGAGTTGATCACCCTATAGAGTTACTTTTGAATTTAAATGATTTTGATTTCATGCTTAATTACCTCACTAAATTTACATGAGGTTGCTGGATTCATCTTGGAAAGAGCTCAAAGAGAGCGCTAAACTGTTGATAGCTTAAACCTAGACCAAGTTATAGTCTTGGTTTTAATAACCTTCGAGAGAATCTGTCGTTCTTAGTTCTTACTTAGTGATAAGGCTATAATCCCTTCCATCATTCATCTTTGCTAAAAAAAGAAATCCAGCCATCGTAGTTTATAGTGTAGAAACGAATCTACAAGACATTCATAAACTAGGTACCTCTCCGTTAAATTATCCGCTATAACTTCAGTAAGTTATGTGAGAATACCTGAAATAAAATTTTGTTTTAGTGGTAATGTCTATACCCAAAACATGGAATGTTTATTGTTAAACCAAGAGTATTTATGGCTGCATCAATTTGTATGCAGATTTGATTGGTTTAAAGCTATTCTTCTCCTTCAAACTATACTTGTACTTCTGTGTAAACATTGAAATCAAACCTTTTCATTATTTTGTTTTACTAGAATAAAGTTCATAATCAAACTATTCAGCATTATGAGTTTGCGTGTAATAATTTGAGTAAAATACTTAAGACCAACTTTTAGGTACTTAAACATTAAAACTGTTGTAAAATGTTGTTTTTCCTACAGGCTTGAAGCTATTGAAAACAAAGCGGTTATGTACACTGATGTAGCTAGCGGCAGGAGTGTGTACTACGAATACAATGCCAACCCTGTGCATCCCCTACGTACTGATAGTATGTAGACAACATAGCCTCAAACGATAGTTGCTATTGTTACACAAGCAACAACATGTCCCCTAACAATCTAAACAAGATACAGATTGTATGTTATGTGTATGTGTATTAATTTGTTGATAATTTCAGAAACGGTGTAATTATTTTTTTAAATATTTTGTATTCTTGTTGAGCTTTAGAAATTGCATTTAAAGTCTTGTTGTGTTTGTTAATTTTTTCCTGTTTGGTGTATCCTCTGTGGTTTAGTTTAAGCAAAAAATCTCCAATTGAGGTCTACATTAATAATATAAACATTATTCGGAGGTTTTTAGACCTGAGGCCATGCTGACTTCATCTAGCAACGAATTTGAGAACTTTTTTGTCAAATATTGGTCTAGTAAAACTAACGAATAAACAAATACAATTTACAACTTTTTATCATTTTCTTTGCGTTCTCGTTAATAATTAATTTATGAGTTGACATAAGGCTGAAGGAATTTTTATTAACTAAAATTGTTTATCGAATTTACATTTAATATGAATAGAATGAAACTCTTTAAAAGGAGTTTGCTTATTTACTAGTATCATTGAATTATATTAGATTTTCCTTTCAGTGCCCTTTAGAAATACTATTTGTTATTTTCCATGTATGAGTGAGACTAGGGGATTATTTTTAAGGAGTTTGGATGCTAAAACATTAATTACCGATAGTTCCATACATACTTATTAGTATTTTTAAGCCTCAAGATTGTTACTGTAATTTAAAGTATAATACATTCTAAAATACCATCTTTTTTATATTTACCACAGCAAAATTATGTTTTTGAACTGATGCTGTTTAGGTCAGTAGTTTAGGGTTACAGTTCCTATCTTCATGTTTTGGTCAGACCTGCAATTCCTTGCTTTTTCACAGAAGCATATCGTCACAAATTCATCGAGACCCATTTACATAAACACTTATTATAGACTCTTGAGTAGAAACTACCTCACTTTTCAAACAGTTATACCCTTACGCTGTCTTTAAATACTTAACTCTTATTATATACAAAACCACAATGCCATACTAACTACGCTGGGTTTCATATTACATACTTTGTTAAACATTCTTGGATGGGACTACAAAATAGTTCTGAGAGGTTTGGGGTTGCGGGAAGGGTTGAGGGTTGGCTATAAGGGTTGTGGTCAGATGCTTTACGCACCACGCGGGCCAACCACCAAACTTTCACGGCCTCAGAGGGTGAAAGTGTAGCTCTGATCGAAATACTTTGAAAGTGAAAGTTCCTCTGGGGTCAGGAATCAATATCTGTCACGTAAAAATACATCTATAAAGATAACTTCGTTACAAATACGTAGTCATAAAAGTCAATTTCTTTAAAGGAAGATTACAAAAATATTACCTAACATTATCCTAGAAGATGTAACAGCCTATATTGCACGAAATGTGATACATTTCTCTTAGATTGTATTTTACTGTAGTTAGGTTATAATTTTTTTTCTACTCTTTTCTGTGTATTGTGAGTTCAGTTGAGAAAAAAAAATTATATGCCCTGGTAGGACTTTACTATAGTATATCAGATTATTTATTTCACCTTTATAGTATGTCAAAACAAGTATCAATGATAGAAAATAATGTTACACTATTTAAACTACTTTTTTGGGGGATTTATTTCAATGTTCATATATTTATAGCTATTTTTGGCGAAGGTGTGGTATATAAAGCTATTATATGTAATCACGATATATATATAATTTACCAATAGTATTAGGCAAATAAAGAGGCCCCGTCGAGTGTATATTTCATACCTACTAACAAAAAACTAGTAGTAGTACTACTAGTACTAGTAGGGGTTAAGGTTATCCATTTCGTCACAGTCATTAAGCCACAGAAACGAAGCCGAAGACAAAAAATGAGTGAGGGTCCATGCGTTTGGTCAGAATTGGCAAAGTTTTCATCATACCGCGCCAGGATTTATGGTAAGAACGTTACATATAACCCTAACAAAATTGAATCTACTGCAGTGCCTAAGCCAAAATCCTAATCCAAGCATTCTTTCAACAAAATATAGAAACAAGAACAAGAAGGATAGGATGATAAGTTGGGCATACAAGACAACAAAACGTCTGACTACCAAGTAAATTTACGATATCAATAGTACCCAGTAGTAATTTTAAACTACCTACAAGTTTTTACAAATCACATAGATAAGATCTTACTCGTACCTCGGCCAATGTGTTTTGCATTGATGAAACAACCACTTTTGTTTACTTGATTTGTGTAAAAATGCCTTTTGAAATATTTTTTATTACTTTTTTACTTACCAACAATGACTATACCAAACTTACTTAGTACTCCCAGCCGTATTGAGAAGGAAATTAGTTTGAGGCAGTTAGAGGGAATTATTTCAACAGCATAACGTATGTAGCCTCAAGACAGGCAAGTTTCACAACAATATCTCAACTCAGCAGCCACAGCCCAGAGAGCGGTTGCTGTGGTACAACCCATCATGTCAAACTACTTAGGAAGACTGAGAGTGTTACGTTCCAAGTTTATACTCGTGTATGGGAATGATAGATATGAATGATAAAACTGTTTTGTTTGCTTAGACAAATTATTACAGCTTGATTTGTTTACGTGTGTTAAGTAATGTTTTGATTGGAATGCCACGTACTGGTGACAATATAAATCGTCTTCCATCACTGTCCGGTATATTTACACCTATAAAATATGTTGCAACGAAAATCGATTTTGACTAGTCCAACCTTTCATAATCAAGACTAGCCTGAGACTGGTCCAAATATTCACCATTGTAACATCATTATATCATTCTGTAAATGTTTGCAGTATAAAACTAAATAAATCGGACATTGATAAAATACGTATTTAATCGAAAATACTTCTATAACTTCAATTGAATGATAATATCAAATCTGTATATGTATACTATTTCATTTGTTTGAATACCTGAGCACATACGATCACCTACTACTTTAAGTTAAGAAACCTAAAATCACTAGACAAGATTTATATAAAAAAAAAACTGCCTCCCTTCAATGAAAGAGCATTTGATTTACATAAAAACCATCAGTTTTATAAACTCTTCACCTCTCTAAAAGCTCTAAAATCAATATTTCTTTCAAGTGAGTTTCGTAACCTAACCGGCTTTCTATTACATAAGACTGAAAGTTCGTTAACCTTTCGATAAATAAATGATGATTTGATGTGAGTATAACAATCTACAAGACTAGGGTTTAGATCATTTATATAAGACATGACTCACAATATTAAATTAACGTATGGTGTTTCGTAAAAGAAGATTTCAGATGAGGAATAGTCCTTGAATTTGAATTTAATTCCCCTTTTTTGCGAATTTCCCATATATGGAATAAGCTATTACCGTAGTACTAATGGTAAGACCTGGGCCCGGGACCGATTTACTTTTTCGTTTGGAGGTCCTTAGAGGCCAAAAACACCATCAGTTTGAATTATATATGTCCGTTAGCTCGGGCAAACTCGAGCAAAAATTATCCGATTTTTATGAAATTTTGTATAAACGTGTAAACCTACATTTATTTGAACGAGTTCGCAAACCAGCACGATCGGAATATGGGAATGGGGGTTTATGGGGTTATATGTGGTAAAAATGGGTTTTCCCATTTTTGACCCTAAAAACATAAATTGTTGCAAATTCTTTTAAAACTATTTTGTACAGCTTAAAAACGAATAATTTAGTTTATTGAAGCGTTACTATGTGCCAATGGTATAAACAAATGGTAATTCGCTTAGTCTCCAGGTTTGCTGAGGCGAGGGTATTATATCTAGCTTTTGATATGTGGACTCGTGGCGTTAGTTTCTGAAACACAAAAGTATCTTTATCAACTCAGGACTAGTCACAATTCATCGGTTATTGTTGGTATGAGAACCCAGGTGAACCTCTAGAACGCACATTAATAAAATTACTTTTAATTATTAAAAGGTACAAGTACAAAGGCCTGTTTGTGCATATAATATATGGCCTCTTTGTGAGCTATAAAAAGGCCTTAATGCAAGAGTTGTTTTAAAAATATCCTGCATTGTAACCATCAGAATAACTACTAAGTTCACATAGTACGGGGATATATTGAGGATTTTTTTGTTTATAGGTTCTACGCTCTATTAGTATATTATACATGCACCGAAGGGTATTATTTAAAAGCAACATAAAGCAATAACTTATTTTGCTTCACATACGGTGGTATTTTCCTTATTAGAAACTGTTTTGGTTATCATAACCAAATTGCAAAATAGTTTGCTAAATATTCTGCATAGTTCCTGTAATATTGGAAATCTAATACACTATTAGAAAGTAGTCTGTTAACAGATTATTGTAAGCAGTAAAAACTTTGGTATTAAAAGTTGGTAAGCGCATAATTAATGTGGATAAACATTGATTAATAACTTTGTCGTGTTACTAATATTGTATATGTGACAAATTAATTTAACTCCGTAATTGATGCAAACACTTTCAAACGCATGTGATGCATCAGTGAACTACTGCATGGTGATTCACCATGTAATAGTTACTCATATTAGCTTTTGTTTTAAAAGTCATCTCTCAAATCTCCTTAAATATGTCCCTGAAATACTCGTATTTAATCTACGTCTCCATATACATTGTTTTTAATTTACTGTTTGTGTAAGAAATATATTTTTAGAATAAATTGTAGTGTGTTGTTTTTTTATTTGGTTTCAAAAATTGAGCACGCAAGTGAAAGTGAATATAGCTAGTCACAAAGTAAGAAAATTACATATCATTCGTCGGACATTAGTAAAGTGTGCTATTCCATATTACGCAATGTTAAAATTCAAATTTTAAAACAAAACATTGCTCATTAAATATTGTATTATTTAAATATTTAAATCATCACCCACCACACAAATAATTTACATTTCACTACCGTATGCAATTTCAAAGAAGATATACTGTTAACATTCTTTACCTACGACCGTTTTTTAAAGTAGCCATTTCAGTTCAGTTCTTAGAATTGAAAAGTTTCACTTAACAGCTGTTTACTTTCATATCAGCGTAGTTTCATTTCATATCAGCATAGTTTTTCTCATATCAACACGGGTAACGGACCAATTAGGTTCAAGGATTGAGAGAAAAGAAGTACAATATTGTAATACTTCGAACGTCAACGAATCAGCTGATCAGCTGATCAGTTGACAATTTTTATTGTTGATCCGGCTTGTTCCTGTTGATACTCGCGTATTCTTAACCTAAGTTGGTGGAAGTTAAATGAAGGTTGATTTTAAAACCTTCAGTACAGTATTTATGGTAAGAATGCTGCTAGCAGAACCTATTGCCTGAAAAAGTAACGTATTATTTAACAAAGTTTTACAAACACGTAATTACATGAAATCAGCTGATTATACAATCGCCAGTCGTTGCATCACTTTCAGTGACAATGACAATAAACGAAAACATGACCTCTCTAGGAAGTTATGAGTAGTGATTGTTAGTAATAAAAAACCAGATTTTTAGTAATTAAAAACGGTCGTAGGTAAAGTAGTGTACGCAACTCGCGTTAATAGTCTTTACGCAATCGTTGCGTAAACTACTATTCCCCAATAAGACTATAGTAAGATATAAGTTAACCAAAGTGCTTCAGGTATAGGTTATACCTTTAGATAGTAAACACCTTGACGGCATCCGCTTCTGTTATACGAAAAAAAATCTGAAATATGGTACAGTGCATTATAACGAAGAATTGTTTCTTTACATCTGTTCAATAGTTCTGGATAAACATAATAAATCGGAACAAATTATGCTAAAACTATTGAGTATACACGTACGCTGTACAAAACTGTAAAAAAGGGTAAGTTATCAACTCGGCGAACACATAGTTTTTAAAGTTTCATGGAATAAATGTTGATCAAGCTGTAATTTCGGATTCTCACACATTTAATTGAATTATTGTTAACAACAAACATTTACTTTTGTTTCTATAATAAATAGTGAGTGTGGAACTATTTTGTTCAGAAAACTTATTCAACAAACATGTTTCTTCTTTCTCCTGTTGTAAAAGAAAAAACATAAGATTATCACACATTTCTTTAGTAACAAGTTCGACAAACAAAAACACTCCTTTTTTACATTAAACAAAATACAATACTGAACAAATAACTCCAAAACAAGAGCAGTATTGTCGGTGCTTAGCTGACACTTGGTATTGATGTATGCGCGGTTTTAGCATGCAAACAAAGCACCCAAACAGGATGTACCGGACAAGGGATGCGATGAATTAAACAACAACAACAGGAATACGTTACAGTTACTGTAACCGGTGATTAACTATACACGAGCTGGTGAATGCATTTTGTATGAACCTGTGTTTTGTGACCAGATGGATGTGAATGGAGGGAAATCGGACACAATTAATTTATAAACAAGACATTAATGATTGAAAAAAGTTGGTTCTATGATATGGAAAGTATTAAAAAGTTATGAGATTTACCAACAGGGTGCAGCACTATTATTTTTTGCATTTATGAAAACAGCTTATTTGAACTAAGTAGCAACAAAAAACAGTGATTGGCAATGAGAACTAACTGTCAAAGTAGGATTGTTTACTGTTATGTTTATGTTTTTAATTGCATGAATAATTTGTGATGTTTTGCAAAGTTTTAATTATTTATTTTTCTCTATTGTTTAGGTGCAGTGGTAGAACATTATGGCTATGGTAGATGTGTAATACTATAGTATAGCGTAAATTTTATTATAGTAAACAGTTTTGTTCAAATGTGTCCTACCCCATTGCAAAAGCTAAGTTAGAGTATAACACTGCAATAAACATTTTGCACTTATATGCCAACCCCGTACGAAGGACGGGTACTCAGCTAGTTTTTTTAATATATAAGATGATACTAAGATTGAAAATATTAATGAATTTCGAGTCAATGAATTGGTACGGCCTCTTTCAACCTAAATTATTCTTTCATCATAGAAATCAAGGCTGTTTGGAAACCATAATTTAAATATCCTTCCTTAGTTTTTTCCTTCTAGTAAATCGAAATAGACAATGTCCGCCCGGTTTTTTTAGAGGAGTGATGTATTAAGTTAATACGTAACCGACTTTAAATCTATTGGCTCGATTTTACATCTGCAAATTATAATTTACAACGAAACATAAGATCATAGATGTACACTACAGCTACTACTTCAGTTTACTTAGATAGTAAACATCCACTCACTGTCTTTCCCCTCAATTGGAAGGTCACGTGATCATTCTTGAGGGTGTATAATTATTGGCCACATAGTCAATGAATGCTACCTTTATTGGTGATTTCGGTGGCCTTTATTGGTGAATTGTTGAATTGAGTGGAAAATATATGTAAGGAATTGCTTGAATTGAGTAGAAAATATATGTAAGGAATGGCTTGAATGGGTTATCTATTTGTACTTAACTGAGATAGATGAGTTTTTTTTAGCTTGAAAGGAAACGTATATATTTACACTGTAATGAATTTTGCTTTAGTAAGCTTCGCCAAACTTCATCTTCGTATACCTCAAGCTTATTAAACATACAATATGATCAATATGGAGTCCTTAGGGATCAATTCTGTATCCCTTGTTATTCCTCTGTTATACTGGAGGGTCTGCCGGGAGTAATATGGGACAATAGCATTAATCACCACACTAGCACCTAAAACCTTAAAATGGTGTTTCACTACATATTTCTTAGGTAGTAAAAACCTCCTTCTAAATTATTGTAAAAAGCCTAATGTACGCACCTTGTCAATTAAAAATCCAATCAAAAAAAGTCCTGCAGTATTCACAAGAGATTACTTGTTTTATCAATTGTAAAAATGAGGTTTTTTTTATTAATCATAATGAAACCCTGTTATGATTTCACCATGTAAATATTTTAGTTTGTAAACCTTCAGGTGTTTTGTAAGCTTTAAGAAATGTCAACCTCTTGCAATATGCATATTTTAAAAACCAGTTATTTGACCTTTACACATATATTTATAGCCTATCTTATGTACCATTGAAATACATTTAGTTCGATAATTTTCTGGCTGTAAAGAGCTTTAACTTTAGTGCTAAATCAACAAGAAATTCAGGTTTTTTTAAACAAAGTTTGCCAGTAACAATATTTACTGCGTACATATTCTTTAGTTTTGATACAAAATATTTAGTAAAATCTACCAATAAAGTAATATTTTGGTAATCTTATCAACAAGAGCCCACTGATTGGTTGAGCGGAGCAGAGTGCATCAAGCGACGGTCGCGGAACGTTCCTATCTGGTTCTATTGCTCCATGACCGTTTACAGTATTACATTCTTACTTCTTACTAGGCCTTGTTGTCTTTATATCGTGTTTTATATTGTTATGTGTTCGTGTTCAGTGTGCATTAACCGTTTAACGACATCGGAAGGTGAATATTACTTTGGCTTGACAAGAGCCGAAACCCGCGTCATCCACTATTAAGGACGAATCAGAGCTGTGGCGGAAATCATGGTATGTATATAAAATAATCTCAAGTTTACATGTAGTGAAATAAGGAGACATGTGATACAATACGACGATAGTACTATTACAAAAAAATTATTTCTTAAACATATACCATTATATGTTTATCTCAAAGCACATAAAATACGTCAAATAACACTTATAAAAAAATATTTACACTTAAGGTAAATACATATAAAGGAAGGTAAGTTAGAGGTGATCGATTTCGATTGGACACTCCAATCATCATCAGACCCAATAGGCGAATGCTTATTGTAGACAGATTGTGTAGACGAATTCGCCTATTGAGTCTGATGATTGTTGGAGTGTCAAATCGAAATTGATCACTACTTATCATCTTTTATATGTACTTACTGTCTTGTGAGTAAACAGCTGATCAAGAAGTTATGTAAATGTTTGTCTAATTATTATGAACACTATAATTTACTATCAAAGAATACATAAACATATTAATATAAGGTTTAAAATTGTGTTTCCAAACATGAAGGGATCCACGGCAAGTGTATTGACCACCCTATGTTATAATCGAATTCCTAATGTGTGAATATGACTAAGCTATCAGTAACATCTGATTTCATTCAAATGTAGATATTTCTGGAAACTCCAACGACTGTTAATGTATCATTCTGTTTAGATAAACACACAACATCATCAGTATTCTGAGCCTATATGATGATTTGGCAGGTGAGTGGACACTTTAGATATGTAACAAAAGTTTTAGTTTTTGTTCCAATTGATAGATTGAGTAATCACTCTTCATTAGAAAGTAAAATGTATAAAGACCATTAAGTGTCAGGCTGGTAAAGGAATATCTTTCTATCATATTGATTTTGCAGGGCTATATGATAAGCTACGTAAAGCTGAAAATAGTGGTTTTCGCAACGATAGCGTAAAATATAAGAAAACACCTACGAGTGTAGTCAGTTATTACACTACTTTACCCAAAAACGTTTGTTAAACATTATTATCCATACTCTTTCTGTGTAGGATCTGAATAGGTCTGTTTTTACAGGAAATTGGTACTACTAGCAGCATTCTTACTCTAAGAACCTTCTTACTGTTTCAGGCACAAGTAGAAAATATTACATTTTTTCAATGCTGAATGTATTGGAACAGTTTGCCTACAACATTTAGACCAATAGAAAAATTAAAGTATCTCTGTATATATTATTGTTATGTTATTGTTTTTAGTGAAGGATAGTCAATAAAAGGTTTTGCACACATATTAATTTATCGTAATGTTTCTTTGATTAAGGTGGAAAAAGATCATTACAAACCGTTTTGAGCCCTTACTTCTGTATTGTCTATTTCACTAGAACTAACTAAAGTATCTGACATTTTAAAAAAACCTTCCTACAACTGTTGGTTAGAAACTCGTTTAGTTCAATTTTTAGGTTAAGGATAGTATGTGTATTTCTAGCGGAAGTCGACGAATCAACAATTCAATTGGTCGTTATTAGCTGATGAATATTGGAAGCATTACAATTTTACGTCGTTTCTCCAAATCCTAGAACCTCATTGGTCTGTTACTTTACTACACTTGTGATGTAAAGAAAAACAACAATAAGGTAGTGAGTGAAAATGTGGTAAAGTGAGCCTTTTCAATTCTAAGAACTGAATTGAAAGGCCAGTTAAGTAACTGTCGTAGGTAAAATATGTTGTTTAAAGCTATGAAAATAACGTAGCCTAGTTTAAACCCTTGAAACCTTTCATTTAGGCTTAGTTAATGGCTAAGATAATGATTAGACTTATTTTAGTACTAAACCATTGCTTCACTAATTTACACTTCTACAAACATTTTTGAACAGAACAATAGTTGGTAGTATTTAGTAGGCATTTCAACACATTTTTTATGGTCTAGTATTAGAGTGTCCTAGGCTCACCAATCTAGGAAACCCAAAATAGGCGTTTCAGGTAATGAGAACTCCTCAAAGAAAAGAAAGGCTATGATGAATTATCGATTTAGTAATTATCTTAGCATTTTACTACTGTATGAATTATTTTGAGATACAAACATTATTCACAATGATGGTTCTTTTTTATTGAAACACAAAATAAAATTCTTCGGATTCTTTCTATGTTGTATACCACAAAAATATTTTTTAACCGTGTGTCGAGTTATTTCATATGACCATTATAAACAAATGCTAGGTTTCCTTTGAATTGTTTATAATATTAAAAATGACGACAGTGATATACGAATCAACAGATATTATCACGACAAGTTTCATAATACGTATTTTCCTTAGGGATCATTAGCTATGTTGATCAGAAGTTTATTCATATAGTTTCCTGGAAAATCTAAATGTCAGAATATACAATAATTTGTTGAGTCATATGCCAGTCAGGGAGTGGGGATTAAGCTCCTTATGGATCAAAGCTTAAATGTCAGACGGTGTAATGCATCACTTTAAGTTGAAATATTAACACGAACATCATAACATTTTATGTTTATAATTACATTGAATTTTAAAGTACCGCTGTAATTTAAAACAAGTTATCGATCATAAATTTCATTGTTGGTGAAATTATAGCTACTGTGCCCCTTTTCCTCTGCACCCTCTAAATGATGTTATAAACTAAATCCTTTCAACGGTTTAACTGTAAACAGAGCGAGATTTTAAAACTGCATTTAAATATAAATTAATTTCAATTCAAACTCTTAAATAAAAGCTGCAAGTTATTTCAGTAAAAATAAATTGATATAATTCAAATATAGCCAAATAAGTTACTATCGATTCATACTAGTAATAGAGCATGAAACACATTTCTTAATAGATGCCAATGAAGTTTTTGTATTTCCATATACTGATGAGTACAAAACATCTTTAGTCACTTCTAATATAAACATCTATCAATTTAGTTAGTTAGATGATACAAATAAAACTGTATTCCTACAAAGCTTCGTTACAAAGTATCGTTGCACCATTTTGATGTACCTTTTGAATTGACTAACTCATAAACATGTCGATATAACTGTTTCAGATCAATGTGGTAACACTCCTAGTTCTTCACTGTTCTTCTGGCGAAGGCAACGCCATCAATTCTCCCTATTCCTGGTTGCAGAGTTTTATTGACAACAGTGGTTTCACAGGTGCTAATCTTGATAAAAACTTTCAAAATACGGATTACTTAAGTGAACAGCAGCCCAGTTCCTTCAAAAATGGAGTTGACCAAGAAGATTCTATTCGAGTTGAGGACTCAGGATACCCAGATCCCAGAGATTCAGCGGGTGATCAGACATACAATATGGAAGGATCGGAGATCGGAGACGCTACCTATGTTATTCCTGATAATCCACGGGGTCTACAATTTACCATCCCTGCATACGAACCACCCAGGCGGTCTTACGCGTTTACCGTCAACGATGGTAAAGTCATCCACAATGATATTCGGAAGGACAACGGAGAATACATTTTCAGGTATGCTCCCAAAAATTAACTTTTATTTTACTTTAGGGGAAAAACTAAAATATTTTAGTCAGAAATCCCACATTCTGTCGTTGATTTCTTCAGTGAGTCAGCGGTTCGGTAGCTTAAAGCATTAAGAATGAATAGGAGTAATGTGGTGGGTTTTCGTCCCAGTGATGCCACCAGTAATATTTATCAATAAAGTTTATGACCATACCATACCAGCTTGATACTTGATTCCCTTTATGTGTACCAGGCACATGTCCAAAGGCCAATTTGGACGGGTGCAATGTCAAAAGAGAATGAAAACTAGAAAATATTAGTTTATTCATTTATGAGACTCAAAGAATCAAAAGGAGTCAGGAAGAAGGGTATAACAATTGCGATTAGTGTGTAGGAAAACTTATTGCAAGCTACTGTTATTTGTTTTATATATATATATATACAGGGTTAGTAAAAAGTGTGGAGACCCCCTGTTATTTTTTAACGGCCCATACTAGAAAAACTAAACTCGGCACACCTTTATGGCATGGTATGAAGTACTTTTTGGGCATAACCGTGACTTGGTGTACATCCCCAAAATGGGGGATTTTGGGGGAAACTCAAAAATTTCAAATACAAAGACCCATTGAGTGACCTCTCATTTTGAAGAATTTCAATTGGCTGCCATTTTTTATTGAATTGAGATACAGACCTTTTATTTGCGTTGTTGGTTGTCTTATACCAGGACCTTCAAAATGAGGGGTCACTCGATGGGTCTTTGTATTTGAAATTTTTGAGTTTCCCCCGAAATTCCCCATTTTGGGGATGAACACCAAGTGGTGGTTATGCCCAAAAAGTACTTCATACCATGCCATAATGGTGTGCCGAGTTTAGTTTTTCTAGTATGGGCTGTTAAAAAAATAACAGGGGGTCTCCACACTTTTTACTAACCCTGTATATATAAACTTACCAATTTTACTGTAAAACAGTTGGGTCAAGATAAAAAACCTTATAATAGACTTTGAATTCCGAAAAAAATGTATACAAACGATTTTTTATTTTGCAGTTAAAATATCAATGGTTTTGTACGAAAACTCCATTTCAGACTAAGACGCTTTTATCATGTGTATTATCATTAGTTCACATTGATAACTGAAATAAAAAAAGTAAAGGTAATGAACCTCTTGTAACTTTAAACACATAGTTTGCTAAGTGCTGAATATTTCGTTGTAAGCCATTTGACGTAATAATTTTTTTGATGTTATTAGAATAATATTACATGTAATTCAATGATTTGAAATAAGTTACTTCTTTTTAACTGTTGAGGCCTGTAAAATTTACGTAGTACACGGTAAAAGAGCAATACTGTGTCTACTAAATGTTGCTTATAAAAAAATTTTCCTCTATTTTATTTTTAGTTATTTGTTCAAAAACTACCAAAAATGCATTTAAAATTACAATGGATGTAGAAGAAAAGGACACTTTACTCGCTACATGTTCATCCACAAATAAATTCCTAGCTAATTCCTAGAAAGTATTATACTACATCACCAGTGTCCATTGACCAAAATGAAACACTATTATTGTTTACTGCAAGTTACGTATGTACTTAATCTCACCTTATATACCTTAGGGGTCAAAGTTTGTATTTATTGCAGCTACAAGAGTGCCGACGGGTCGATGAGGAGGGAGATAGGAAGCCTAGAGACCAACAAGAACGGCCAGAAGGTATTGACAGTGAGAGGGTCCTACGACTACACAACCCCAGATGGTCAGAGGTACGGAGTTCACTACCAAGCTGACACTAACGGCTACAGGATCCTCAGTAACAAACCTATCGGAGACAACTACTCCACAACCACACCTGTGACAGTTGGAACAGGTTCTCGGCCGGTAACTGGTTCCAACAGCAGACCAGGAACCGTTTCCTCAGTCAGCGTTGACCACTCTTTAAACATACCTGTGACTGGTGGAACAGTTTCTCAGCCGGTAACTAGTTCTAACAGCAGACCAGGAACCGTTTCCTCAGTCAGTGTTGACCACTCCTTAAACACACCTGTGACAGTTGGAACAGGTCCTCTGCCGGTAACTGGTTCCAACAGCAGACCAGGAACCGTTTCCTCAGTCAGCGTTCACCACTCCTTAAACATACCTGTGACTGGTGGAACAGATTCTCGGCCGGTAACTAGTTCAAACAGCAGACCAGGATCTGTTACTTCAGGTAGACCACTACCTAATATTGGTACTAGACCAATGGCTAACAATGTTAGACCATTGACGAGTGCAAAACGACCCAAAGTGCCTATACCCCCAAAAGTTATTCCCCCAAAACACACTATAAGTAAACCTCTTACACCAAAACCGGTAGAAATATCTGCAGACACGTCTTCAAATTTTAAACCAAATGAAGATAACAAATTTCCTTCCAGTAATATTCCTGCCGTGTCCCATCCTAACAGGGGCAAACCAATGTTAAAACCACATAGAAAGAAACGCCCTCTCAATACGCCGGTTTTCCCTTTACATTTTAAATTCCCCACCGAGGACTCCATAACACAAAGTGAGTTCATTGTTGATCCAATTTTATATGGCCTTTGAAAGAAATTATTATTTAATTTCGTATATACATTTTTACATCTATAGCTCTATGATACTTACCATTAGTTACGGACCTTTCTTATTTCGAGGAACCAGTAGCTTTGTAAATTACCTAAAAGACAGGATCGTAAGATCTGCATTCTTTTAGTACAACAAATAATTGTATTGTTGATAGTAAAAACAAAGAGTCTAAAATTTTCCTACCTACCGGTGGTTTTCTTTCGATATCTTTACCAGCAGGCTTTTCACACATTAGATTATAATTTCCAGTAAGTTAAACATATCGTTTTATAAACCATACAGACTGAAAAACATTTATTTCCACATCAACCACTAAAACATTCCTAACTTTATTTAATACCTTGATTTTTTCAGCGTGTCATATATCGTTTTTACCTTAACCTCTTACAATAAATCGTTTACTAGTAGTTTTGGTAAATTTCTAGTCCTATTGTGTTATTTGAAGCGTGTTTTTAGGTGTGTTACATATTTGTCTCTCTCAGTTGAAGGTAGATTTTATAATTTGTACTACCTGTATACTTTTTTAGTACAAAATAAAAATGTAAATTATAGATTACGAATTTATTGTAGCATTAACTTAGAATGGTTTTTAAAGTTGGTGGAGTAACAAAAAAAACCCTAGGGGTGCTGAACCTAAATACTGCTAGCAACTTGTCCACGAGGATGTTAAATTTACAAGTATCACAATCTTTTAAAAAGGAAATCAATAGGGCTTTTTTCTCTATCTACATATAAAATCATAGCAAATTCTCAAGCAAAAGTTGTTACCATGTTATCAGTTTAACCAGAGTCCCCCACCACTTATTTGTTCCCGTCACCGTTACGGAAGTGCATTGTATTGTGGGAAGGGAGACAGAAGAGGGCTTACCACAGAAACAAAGGCTTTTGAAGGGCTGTACATGTAGAGTGTAATGGTAGGACAAGTGTGTGCGTGTGTGAGTGTATGTGTCTATTACCAGTCTTACAAACTGCAGTTTACGGCTTACTGTGGTCCAAAAACGTTTAGAGCAAGTGCAACTTGTAACACTACTCTAGAAGTATAGTACAGTTAATTAAGTGAAGAAACACAAACCATGAATACTAAGAAGTGATATTGTATCCTTGTAGTGTACACAATATTGTATATTATAAATAAATAATATATAGTAGTCATTTTTCTTGTTATTCATTGGCTAATTTACCCGTTTCTCCAAGTTAATGGTATTTTTGATCAGGACCTACGTAAAACAAGAAGTTTGTCGAAGGTTGGAACGAACTAAGCAAAATTAATATTATCATGGGTATCTATTAACAATAGTAAGTATTTTTGTTTGTATATGATAAATGACAGAAAGTCTTGTTTTCAAACTAATTGGGTTGGTGGCTAAGTTTAAAGTGAAAATAGTTTAAACTGGCATAATTTTAAAGGTCCAAAAGCACTCAGTTATACACTATTAGCAGACAAAACCATATATGATATTTTTTAAATCAATGCTATATATTGTAAACATACTTCTACAATCTGAATGAATACTGAAAAAACTATTTAAAGGTGAAAGCTTAAAGTTTAAACGGCAACAGAGTATGAACTCGTAATAAAATATTGTTATAAAATAATATTGTTATAAATATTGTTATAAAATATAGAGATACTGTACTTAACAGGAACTATTACAATTAATTATGAAACTCTAAATAACATTGATAACATTAAATAGATCAAGTTATGAATAACTTAGATTTTTGTAAATATTGGCTTTGCATCAATCATCTATGTGGTAAACATTAATTAATTTTGTTGCCATGAAGACCAATATTTAGATTCTTAAGGCACCACCTCGGAACTCGGAAAGTACCTCAGGAAGTATTACCACAAGCATCATCTTCATATAGCAAAAAAATTTATTATTTGAAATAGTAACTTAGGTCCCCTTCCCTATCATAGTGAAATAGCTGCAAACATGTAGAATAAACATGTGTATTTACGTTGCAACGATAATTCAAATGGATTGACTCGATTAAACCGATGAGATTAATTACTAACGCATATGTGTTGTTAAAACTGTTTTATAATAAATCAATGAACAGACTTCAAATCTGCTGACTTTGTACAACTGTTTTTGTCTTATTTTATAAAATTATCATTGGAAATCAACCAAAATAAAAAGCCCAATACGTAAGATGTAAGTTTTACATTAGCAAATTAAATTGAAAACATTGAAAACAAGCTAGAGAAGTTATCTTTAATGAAAACCACTTCAGTTTTGTAACATAGTTTGTTGAAATAATAGTGCAATATGACGAAAAATATCAATATAAAATCACACGGGCAAAAAGTGTCTTTTCAAACCTCGGCAAATTTTCGCCCTCGGCTTCGCCTCGATCGAAAAATTTGAGCTCGGGTAAAAAAAAATCACTTTGGTCACTTTAAGCACAGCCACCTAAGCCCTAGTGATTAAAAATACTGTTTACTACCATTTTAGAATACATAAGAGTAAAATGAATTGAAAAACACGTCTTAGTAAGTAAAGTAACAATAACATTCAATTTATTTTGAAAGTTATAGGTTTGGTGAGTAAAAAACCAACGTTTACATAGTTTAAATTATTACCACTTGATTAATAAAAGAGAATATTTTAAATATTTTTCTATTCATTATTCTGATGAAACATTGTTGCAAAGCCTTCTCAATTGTAAAATATATTTAATTATATTTACATCAATGGTAAAAAAATCACGTTAAATTCCTTATCTTAGTTCAGGTATGGAATTTAAATCAAACATTAAGTTATTTATAGGATGTTGTGGTTATCGAAATACGCACAAACTACGTATTCGGTTACACTTTAACACGATCTTGATAAGAGTAAGGACATTACGGGGCATTCCCAGGCTCGCTGGAGACTCATAAACAAAACAAGATAAAAGGGACAATAGACCTAGAGGCCCTTATCACCCCATTACTGCCCTCGTTCAAAGTTAAAAACACGAAAATGTCTGCTTTAAGAGATGTTTATTACAAATTACATCTTCATTGTTATCAGCCCTTAAAATATTAAGGTTAAGAGTAGTTTACATACATATATTAATGTCAACTCTTATACAAATTATGTGTTTTTTATTTAATTTTATATAATAAAGAAATACATTAACTGAGAAATTCTGCATGTATATAATAAACATAATAATAGCATGATTCCCGTTTCGAAGGCGATTAAGGCTATGCCCGAGGGCTCTTAAGTTTTTACGAGTTACTCCAGGAAGTATGCACACTGAATGATGTTGATGATAACTGAAAAACTTCTACGCTTACATTTTTATTCCTTGAAATGTTCCATGGATGTTAGTTTCATACCAAATTCACCATCGTGAATAAATATAGAAAATCTTTTAAACAAAATGGTAAGTTTATCTAAGATTGTGTATTATATAATGCATAAGATTGATAGTATCAGTTGCTATTACTGATCACTTAAATTGCTATTACTTAAGTTTAAAATTTAATTCCACCATACAAAATATGGCTGAATTTGTATTTTTTTTATAATAGGCCTAGTAACTTATTTGGCAACAAAAACAACTTTGTAACCTTGAGTATTTAATTATTGACCAATTATTAAACAATTTATAAAAATACTTAATCCTTTTAGAAATTCAGGTTTAGAAATATAAACTTGGGAAAACAATATGGCCAGAGTGAATGCATAAATAAAACTTTGTTTATTTTGAATATATTCTGCAAACATTCTCGATTTGACCAAACTCACTGAGGTTAATAAATCATGCATGACACTATGATGGCTGGCAGAGTGCAAACTGAATGTTCATAAAATATAAATAAAAGAAATATTGTTTTTCATTTTGCGTAGATTTTTATTATATTGTAGTGTAATAGAAACATTGAATATATTCAATGTACACCCTTTAATCATTTTTAAATGTAAACATTATAATATTGGGTGGTAAATATTTTAAGGGTTTTCTACTGGTAAGAAAGTGTGAATATTATTTTCATCCGTAATAAGAGAGCTGTGTTACAGAATATAAGATTCTCGTGACTATAAAGTCAGTTTTAATGTGTATTACTTATTTAATTAATTTGTGTTCAGTAAAGAATTTTCCTAGAGATATTTTCCCAAATATACACTCATCAACGCCATAATAAAAACTGTGACGTTAAAAATAAAAAAGCTTATTCAAGATTTTAATTTTAAAAACGCTGCAATAATTTCAAACTCAACTTGTTACTAGGCTGAACAGTTTTTAAATCAATCAGTATTTTTCTTTAATAAATTCAGTATTGATAATGCCTTACATAGTAACCTCGATATAAGTGTAGTCAGTAATGCCTTGTGTAACATTATTTATACCAAATAAGGAAGTACGGTGCGTTAGAAAAGTCATTGGCCTTTCTAGGGCCATTGACACATTATCACAAAACCACAATCAACTCCCATTAGTTGAGTATCCTGGGAACGTCACTCTTACTGTTGCAATGGCTGTCAAAGGGGTAAGTCTATACTAAAACTTATGTCACAGGTGAATTTTTGAATATATTATAGCATAAGAATCGTGTTTTAAATAAGTGTTATTTTTTCTATAACATATTTTAATTTTTTTATTAAATTATTGTATGTGCTTTTGCCGAGGTCTATCAAAGATCAGTCTTTGTATGAGGCCTAAACGGTTTTAATTTAATTTTTTCCCATGACAATATTTATTGTTTGGATACAAAAAACACAAACTCTTTAGAAAAAACAAAGTCTTACTTCCCTAACTGTTTAGAGACAAATTTATCATGTTGTAATGTTTTCAAAACTAATGGGCTTTGTATGATACCCTTATAATCATGTACAAAGGGTTCTAGTATGCTAATAATGTTTAAAATATTTATGTAAAATTAGGTTAAAACTCTCTACAAAGATTATTGCTCATAATAGTGTTCTTATTTTTTAGTAACATTTGTGAAGTTATAAGTAAACATTACGCTTTCAGCTGAGGAGGTTGGGTAATAGTTAATCAATGAAACGCCATTTTTATTACTGTGTGTAGTATGGTAGGCCTACACAAAATATTTTACCTTTATACGGATCAAAAACATATCTGTAAATTTTTTTGACAGAGTGATGTGACGTTTTCATGACGATTATAAAGTAAAATTATCGTACTATGAAAAGAAGCACTTTAATAATTACTTTAGTGTAATTTAAATTTTATTTGCGTTATCTCCTATTGAAAATTTGCCATATTGCAATATATATTTTGCTCACTTTTTATAAATGTTTTAATATTAGTGTATCACGTATGTATGCTTTTTAACCTTTATGTCGCTTATAAAATGTATTAATTGTACATTCACTTTGGTTATCAACTAAACAAGTTGATTGAACTAAACATTTCCTACATTTATATTACATATAAAATGTACATATATATATATATTTCTTTTATTGTTTGTACATTATGTTACATAGACATTGTTTATCCCTTATGATTATTGATAATTCTTACAAATTATGGATGTTACTGAATCCATGATGATTTAACGGTATACAACTTCTGGTCCTTCTGTTATTACATCCTAACACAGACGTTTCTTTGAATTTATAAATTCTCCCGTATGCATGCTGCTGTGAGTTTACTAATGGAATCCATACACATGCTGCTATGCTTTTACATATTTTACTGCACTTACGTCGCTTCTACTTAATTCATCTTACTACACCCATGTTTCTTATCATTTAATATTGTTTCTCATAATGTATACGCATTTCTAGGTAAAGATGTCTGTTTTCGCTCTGCTGGTCATACTGGTCGTATCCAGCGAAGCACTCTCTTTGCCCGGGAGCGATACAATTTTGGCGGGAGATTCCCCCGGTGTGGTCAACTGTGGTCAAAACAGCAATCCTTGCCTGCAAAATAAGGAATCTCATGAAGACCCTGAAGGTCCCACTGTGACGAGAGGAGATGGGGACACTAAAACATTTTCTTTGATTTCCCACCTTTTGGGAAAGATTCCCTTTTTCAACAAAAATCACGAAGCCACAGCTACCGTTTCGACCTCCAACGCTGTTCCTAGTATACCAGTAGCTACTGTTAGCACTGGGAAGAAATAACTGTAAATAGTGGTTGATAATTTATTGTGGGATGATTACATTTTGAATAATTGGTTTTGTTCTTAATTTCAATCACCTGGAGATGATTTATATTTTAAAATACTGTTTATTGCTTTTTAATAAATTGAATTACATACTTATGGGTATGTCACATTTATTAGTCGTTTTAGATCTTTTGAATGAAAATAATTTAACAAACTGATATTATTGTTAATGATATTAAGCAGCAGATATCAACTAATGACGGCAAACGTATTCTAGTTAAAAGCAGACTAAGGTATGTTAAATAATTTTTACACAAAGCTAAAGTTTGTAGCAACAAGATGGATACTGAAGGGATACTACTTGAATAAGTTGAGTCTTATTTACAACAAATTCTCAATAACGCTAATGTAAACCTCGTACACATATACGACAAAGCTTGCTCAACATAAGATTAAAGGAAACTGCAATACCAATACATAAAATTGTGTTGTCTTTAAAAAGTGGCCTACGGTAGTTGTAAGTATTTTGGTTGCGTTGAAAAACATCCAGTATAAAACTAAATACAGAACGCGGCTGCACCAAGAAGACTCGCCACTCATGTATTGACACTCTTGTCTCTTTGTTCAGTGTCATTACACTCTCCAGGCCTCTTGGCTTTTTGTTCTCTCTTTGTCAAACAACAAGGAGCCTGTAGCTATTGTTTTGTGGCTGTAAATGAAGCACACAACTCTCTGGACCAGGGTATGGATTAAGAGTGAATATAAAAAACGCCTAACCGCATGGAAGTAACTCAAAATCCAATCTATATTGTTCAAGATAGATTTTCCAGTGTATGTATATCACCATTTCAAAGTTGAAACCCAATTGAAGTACAATAAATATTTCCTTGTAGCTCTACCTCCCACTACAGCTTGCAAAGGGTTCTGGGAAGAGTTGTAAGCAATTGTAATATTGTTATACATTTTACCTACGATAAATTAAGCTAGCCTTTTCAATTCAGATCTTGGAATTAAAAAGATTCACTTTACATTATTGTTTACTTACTTAACAGCATTGTTTTGTTTCTTTACAGTACCAGTTTGGACCAATGGGGTTCAAGGATTGAGAGGAAAGAAGTAAAATTGTAATATTTAGAATGTCAATCTATTAGCTGTTTAATGGATTATACAATGAGTGAATGGTTGGGACAATGAGTCGTTGCATCACAATCAATGGCAGTGCGAGGTTATAAACGAAAACCTAACCCCTCTAAGAAGTTATGAGTAGTGATTGTTAGTAATAAAAAAAACTTTCGTAGGTGAAATTCGTGTACACAACTCGCGTAGTTAGCCTTTAAGAGTATGTTTACGTGATAGCTGCGTAATCTAATATAGGCCTACAGAAATAAAACCGACAATGATATGCAACTTTTGATAATCACCTCATAAACAATCAGAGTCTTAAATCATTAGTTTTGTGTGTTCTTTTGCCTTAGTTTCATGATAATAAATTTAACTAGAGATTTAATTCCAAAATTAAAATTTATTTTAGTAGCTTTTCTGAGTAAAATTAGCTAGTTAAAATGAGCCTCCAAATATGGGTCAAAGTTAACTTATAGTAACCATTAACAGCACTCACACAGTACAAACTTTTACAGTAGAAACAAACCACGAGTCAAATAGACTTTTTTACAGTAGCACATATCACGTTCAATGAGTGCTTCATTCAACTAGCCTGTGTTCTTTATAAATCAGAAGTTTGACCAACACAGATATTAGATGTTCTCACTCGTATTCTTATAGGTTATTAAATAAAATGTTTGTTTTCATCCCTGTATAAGATAGTAAACGGCACCCCTTTCTCAAACTAAACTATTGACTCTAATTAAAATTTCATTTTAAAACTGTTTCTTTTTTAACGAGAATGCGTTGAACACGATTTTGGTTTTAAGTTAAAATTCTGTCACAGAGATCAAAGACCCGATTTTTAACGAAACGCCGCATACGGTTCTGAGCTGCCAAAGCAACCAATTATAGGGATGTGCTGCATGCCCCACGGAATATGACGCATTTCCATGAAATATTAATATCGCAAAAACTCTGTTAATTTTCCAGCAGGAGACCCTTTTATCCAAATTACCGCCACGAGCAAGGGATTCAAACACGCTTTTCCACTACGAAAACTGTTAATATTCGTATTTATAACCTTTTATACTTTAGAGGATTTTGACTGTATCAACCTCCTCCTAGGTCTGCCAACAGATAATAAGCTAAGCACTTTAATTTGAGCACGTATAGAGTACTTAGCTAAATACTAGTTCTGGAGTTATAAATTGTATTGCTGAAATTTAAACAGTGTGAAATATATGTATTCTCAGTTAATTTGCATATCCTTTTAAACAAGAGTTATACAGATGAACAATAAACTTTTAATGTTGATGCAGAAAATAAAGGCTAAGCTCAAGCTAAATTTGAATTGTTAAAATAATTCTTAAAATGTATTCTAAATTGATTTAGAACCTACTAGCTATTGCCAAACAGCAAGATTTAAATGGCAAATAAAATATAAAAGGCTACTCCAACAACAAGACAAAAGTGTAACTGAGATTCATTATCAAATAATGTATGAAAAATATAACAATTTA